>NC_069503.1:190942681-190973362 GCF_027579735.1 Bombina bombina | reverse complement strand
AAAATCCTCATTTCTAAGGAGTCTATTATTGTTCCCAAGAAGGGAACCCTTGTTGACGGGGATAGAGAACTCTTTTCCACGTTCACTTTCCACCCGTGAGATCTGAGAAAGGCCAGGACAATGTCCGTGTGAGCCTTTGCTTGAGGAAGGGACGACGCTTGAATCAGAATGTCGTCCAAGTAAGGTACTACAGCAATGCCCCTTGGTCTTAGCACAGCTAGAAGGGACCCCAGTACCTTTGTGAAAATCCTTGGAGCAGTGGCTAATCCGAAAGGAAGCGCCACGAACTGGTAATGTTTGTCCAGGAATGCGAACCTTAGGAACCGATGATGTTCCTTGTGGATAGGAATATGTAGATACGCATCCTTTAAATCCACCGTGGTCATGAATTGACCTTCCTGGATGGAAGGAAGAATAGTTCGAATGGTTTCCATCTTGAACGATGGAACCTTGAGAAACTTGTTTAAGATCTTGAGATCTAAGATTGGTCTGAACGTTCCCTCTTTTTTGGGAACTATGAACAGATTGGAGTAGAACCCCATCCCTTGTTCTCTTAATGGAACAGGATGAATCACTCCCATTTTTAACAGGTCTTCTACACAATGTAAGAATGCCTGTCTTTTTATGTGGTCTGAAGACAACTGAGACCTGTGGAACCTCCCCCTTGGGGGAAGTCCCTTGAATTCCAGAAGATAACCTTGGTAGACTATTTCTAGCGCCCAAGGATCCAGAACATCTCTTGCCCAAGCCTGAGCGAAGAGAGAGAGTCTGCCCCCCACCAGATCCGGTCCCGGATCGGGGGCCAACATTTCATGCTGTCTTGGTAGCAGTGGCAGGTTTCTTGGCCTGCTTTCCCTTGTTCCAGCCTTGCATTGGTCTCCAAGCTGGCTTGGCTTGAGAAGTATTACCCTCTTGCTTAGAGGACGTAGCACCTTGGGCTGGTCCGTTTCTACGAAAGGGACGAAAATTAGGTTTATTTTTTGCCTTGAAAGGCCGATCCTGAGGAAGGGCGTGGCCCTTACCCCCAGTGATATCAGAGATAATCTCTTTCAAGTCAGGGCCAAACAGCGTTTTCCCCTTGAAAGGAATGTTAAGTAGCTTGTTCTTGGAAGACGCATCAGCCGACCAAGATTTCAACCAAAGCGCTCTGCGCGCCACAATAGCAAACCCAGAATTCTTAGCCGCTAACCTAGCCAATTGCAAAGTGGCGTCTAGGGTGAAAGAATTAGCCAATTTGAGAGCATTGATTCTGTCCATAATCTCCTCCAAAGGAGGAGAATCACTATCGACCGCTCTTATCAGATCATCGAACCAGAAACATGCGGCTGTAGCGACAGGGACAATGCATGAAATTGGTTGTAGAAGGTAACCTTGCTGAACAAACATCTTTTTAAGCAAACCTTCTAATTTTTTATCCATAGGATCTTTGAAAGCACAACTATCCTCTATGGGTATAGTGGTGCGTTTGTTTAAAGTGGAAACCGCTCCCTCGACCTTGGGGACTGTCTGCCATAAGTCCTTTCTGGGGTCGACCATAGGAAACAATTTTTTAAATATGGGGGGAGGGACGAAAGGAATACCGGGCCTTTCCCATTCTTTATTAACAATGTCCGCCACCCGCTTGGGTATAGGAAAAGCTTCTGGGAGCCCCGGCACCTCTAGGAACTTGACCATTTTACAAAGTTTCTCTGGGATGACCAACTTGTCACAATCATCCAGAGTGGATAGTACCTCCTTAAGCAGAATGCGGAGATGTTCCAACTTAAATTTAAATGCAATCACATCAGGTTCAGCCTGTTGAGAAATGTTCCCTGAATCAGTAATTTCTCCCTCAGACAAAACCTCCCTGGCCCCATCAGACTGGGTTAGGGGCCCTTCAGAAATATTATTATCAGCGTCGTCATGCTCTTCAGTATCTAAAACAGAGCAGCCGCGCTTACGCTGATAAGTGTTCATTTTGGCTAAAATGTTTTTGACAGAATTATCCATTACAGCCGTTAATTGTTGCATAGTAAGGAGTATTGGCGCGCTAGATGTACTAGGGGCCTCCTGAGTGGGCAAGACTCGTGTAGACGAAGGAGGGAATGATGCAGTACCATGCTTACTCCCCTCACTTGAGGAATCACATTTATTTAAATGAATAGGAATTCTGGCTTCCCCACATTCAGAACACAGTCTATCTGGTAGTTCAGACATGTTAAACAGGCATAAACTTGATAACAAAGTACAAAAAACGTTTTAAAATAAAACCGTTACTGTCACTTTAAATTTTAAACTGAACACACTTTATTACTGCAATTGCGAAAAAACATGAAGGAATTGTTCAAAATTCACCAAATTTTCACCACAGTGTCTTAAAGCCTTAAAAGTATTGCACACCAAATTTGGAAGCTTTAACCCTTAAAATAACGGAACCGGAGCCGTTTTGAACTTTAACCCCTTTACAGTCCCTGGTATCAGCTTTGCTGAGACCCAACCAAGCCCAAAGGGGAATACGATACCAAATGACGCCTTCAGAAAGTCTTTTCTAAGTATCAGAGCTCCTCTCACATGCGACTGCATGCCATGCCTCTCAAAAACAAGTGCGCCACACCGGCGCGAAAATGAGGCTCTGCTTATGCTTTGGGAAAGCCCCTAAAGAATAAGGTGTCTAAAACAGTGCCTGCCGATATTATTATATCAAAATACCCAGATAAAATGATTCCTCAAGGCTAAATATGTGTTAATAATGAATCGATTTAGCCCAGAAAAAGTCTACAGTTTTAATAAGCCCTTGTGAAGCCCTTATTTACGATCGTAATAAACATGGCTTACCGGATCCCATAGGGAAAATGACAGCTTCCAGCATTACATCGTCTTGTTAGAATGTGTCATACCTCAAGCAGCAAGAGACTGCACACTGTTCCCCCAACTGAAGTTAATTGCTCTCAACAGTCCTGTGTGGAACAGCCATGGATTTTAGTGACGGTTGCTAAAATCATTTTCCTCATACAAACAGAAATCTTCATCTCTTTTCTGTTTCTGAGTAAATAGTACATACCAGCACTATTTCAAAATAACAAACTCTTGATTGAATAATAAAAACTACAGTTAAACACTAAAAAACTCTAAGCCATCTCCGTGGAGATGTTGCCTGTACAACGGCAAAGAGAATGACTGGGGTAGGCGGAGCCTAGGAGGGATCATGTGACCAGCTTTGCTGGGCTCTTTGCCATTTCCTGTTGGGGAAGAGAATATCCCACAAGTAAGGATGACGCCGTGGACCGGACACACCTATGTTGGAGAAATTAACCCTTTGTGCAAGCTAGTAAAAACCTCTGATAACACTAGGATTACTGCTTACCCTTCCCCCTTTCTGAGTTAACACAGTCTCTGCAGAAAATATGACTGAACATACCTCATTGCTGTATAGCAAGAAACCGTTCCTCACACTGAAGTTTTCCTGTACTCCTCAGCTCATGTGGGAACAGCAGTGGACCTTAGTTACAAATGCTAAGATCATCATCCTCCAGGCAGAAATCTTCATCTATGTCCTGCCTGAGAGTAAATAGTACAACACCGGTACCATTTAAAAATAAACACTTGATTGAAGATAAAATAAAACTAACAGTTTAACACCTCTTCTCTTTACCCTTCCTGCTTAGAGCCAGCAAAGAGAATGACTGGGGGGTGGAGTTAAGGGGGGAGCTATATAGACAGCTCTGCTGTGGTGCTCTCTTTGCTACTTCCTGTCAGGAAGGACAATATCCTACAAGTTAGGATGAATCCGTGGACTCGGTACATCATGCAAAAGAAAATAAAGACTGCACTTACCTTGATGCTGTCTGACAGCTCCCACAGGATCAAGAGGTCTTCTCCCTCCTATAGCCCTGTGGACACAGATAGGGCCTGAGTTAGTATCTGCTTAGGCCATCACCAGAAGGGCAGCAACACAGTATGGGAGGCGCAGTGAGAATTATGTCCCACCAGTTCCCATTGCTTTAAAGCCCCCAATAGCTCTACTCTGGAGACTGACAAGGACTACGGCTACACCCCAGAATAAAATAGAACTCATTGGTACCATTTTAAAAATAATAGATTAGATTCTTCAATCAAGAGTTTAACACCTCACTTTACCTCTTCCTATCATTAACACAGGCAAAGAGAATGACAGGAGTGGGAGGGAAGGGAGGAGCTATATATACAGCTCTGCTGTGGTGCTCTATGCCTCCTCCTGCTGACCAGGAGGCGTAATCCCACAAGTAAGGATGAAATCCGTGGACTCATTGTGTGATTTGTGTCTTTAAAAAGAAATGGGAGGCGCAGTGAGAATTATGTCCCACCAGTTCCCATAGCTCTAAAGTCACCAGAGCTCTACTGTAGAGACTGATATGGACTAGGCTACACCCCAGAACAAAGTAGCAGTCCCTGGCACTACTCATAAAACAAAAAACTCTTGATTGAAGAATCTAAACTAACACCTCACTTTACCTTCTTCCTATCACTAACGTAGGCAAAGAGAATGACTGGAGTGGGAGAGAAGGGAGGAGCTATTTAACAGCTCTGCTGTGGTGCTCTTTGCCTCTTCCTGCTGACCAGGAAGTGAATATCCCATAAGTAATGAAGATGATCCGTGGACTCCCTGGTGAGCTGAAACGCGTAGACTTGTCTATTATCCAGCCCTGCAGAAAGGAAAAAAAGACTACAGAGACACATTCACTCCCAGAACCGTCACGCCAGTAAGACTTGGAGGACCTGGCTATACGGTAGGAGTACAGATCAACTGTTTCTTCTACTAGTGTGCACACTAAGGATACCAAGAGAAGATTACCAGCACTTATTAAAGGTACTCTGAATGTGTTTTCAAAAGACTCACTGATTACCGTTGAAACACTGAAGCACTAATTTACACCTGTGGAAGCTATTACAGCCATTACTACCTAAGAGATTCTAAAGCCCTCACGGAAGAATGTTATAAAACAGCACTTATATGATCACACTAACATTGCTGCAAACAGACTCCCAATAGCGCTTTTATATATAAAGAACTGTGTTACTGCCATAAGAAGTTACTGCAATTGTTAACCAGTCTGGTTGTTTTTATAACAACACAATAGCTTTATTTAAGGCTTTTTTATTCACAGTCAACATTGAATATTAATGCACAGAGTTCCAAATACTGTTTTTTTGCTAACAGCTATACATAGTGGTTGGAAACTGTTCTAGAACCGTTTTCTGATTAGAGCGTTACAATTATTTGTTTAAAGTTTGCTCGAAAGTCTTTTAAGGACATTAGTAATTTTAATTCTCATTTATTTTTTATTTTTTAGATTAATGGACACCGGTGTCACAGTATTTAAGTGATTTTATACTTATTTGAATACTCTGAATTCTTCTAGAATTATCTGGATTTTGTGTAATAAAAATTTGTTATTTGATATTGAAACCTGCAGCACCTTGCATTTTTTAAGAATTTCCTAAGAAGTTCAAAATCTGATAAAAAGTGGTTTGGGTTAGTCTAGAGAAATACATATTGAATTATTTTAATCATAAGGTCCAATTGTATTCATTCTGATCTATTGGGGATATGTATAACATATATAGTTGTTATTAGACTATTTAGTTTTGATACCTACCCAGGTTTTTAGAAATTTATTTAAAAGTGCTAGATCGCCTCTTTTGGCGCCGCCTCCACCCCTTGTTACTTCTAAATAAGGCAAACATAGGTATTAAACCCACATAAACCAAAAAAATTTGGAACCTGCAGACAAGGATAACTATCCCCTCAGAAAAAAAAAAGCTCTCATATGCCACATATACACGAAAACCAAGTATCCCGGCTGCACTGTGTGAGAAGGAATCCTCCGACAAAATAAGGTAAAAAAACTACAGGTTTATTCAGTTAAGTGCACATAAAAACAAAAAGTAGTGAGGTAAACAGATACTGATCATTCAAACATGGAAATGATCAGGAGGACAGCAACAAACAGCATACACGTTTCATGCGGGGCTACTGCACTTGATCACTGCTACAATGGTTAGTCTGTCAATTGCCCTTATAAAGCTAAAGGCTAATTGAAAACACTCTTTGCAATATTAACCCTATAATAGCTACTAAGAAAAACATGACAGGAAATATAGAGAAATTGATTATAAACAAATAGCTATACAAATTCTTCATCTGGGTGTATACTATTGTGTTTCTATAGCACATTTTTATAAGGGTACAATGAATGACTGAATGAAATAATAAAATATTCTAACATATAAAAAATAATAATAAATCATGGACCCTATTGCAAACAACAATATGTATATACATTCAGACATGTTACCTTTATACAAACAAGCTTACATCAGCCTCTATAGTCAGACCTGCTGGTGACCTGTTATTGAGGAAGAAAATCAATTTTACTTCCTATTTACATAGAATATATTCCCTATCTCCACCTCTCTTGGAGAAGGGTACATGATCAATAGCTTGAAATGAGGCTAGTGATGAATCCCCACCATGCTCATACTTAAAATGTGATGCCACAGAAGTGAACACATCAGGGTCGTCAATGTCCGTGATGTGCTCCAGTGCCCTATCTTTTAGGGCTCTCTTGATTTTACCTATATATTGTACTTGGCACCCCCTGCTGGTCAGGAGGTATATAACGCGTAGATCTGCAATTAAGAGTATATTTAATATCATATTCTCTATTAGTGACATACGATCTAAAGGTATCTACCTCCATAACAAAATAAAAGGTTTTACAGATCCTTGCTCTACATCTATAAAAAACAAATCTTTTTTTTAGCCACATAGTCACTTTTCTTTCTGGTAAAAACGATGGAGCTACATAGTTTCCTATAGTTTGGGCCTTTTTTGACACACATTGTACTCCTGTTGCTATCACCTGAGCTAAAATAGGATCCATGTTCAATATTGGAAGGCACTCATTAATAATAGTACAGATACTTCTAAACTCCAAACTGTAAGGGGTACTGAAAATAATCTTATTACATACGTCTTTTTTCTCTTATTTACCCTTTTGCCTTTTATAGGTCAACAAAGAGTCACGTGGGATATTATCGACTATTGTCTTAGTAGTACCTAAAAGTTTCTCATCATAATCCCTAGCAAGTAGTCTTTCTTTTTATGTATCACATTGTTGCTGATACAAAGCCTCAGTTCAACAAATACGTTTAGTTTGAATGTATTGGCCCTTAGGGATAGCCCTGAGAACGTGTGAGGGATGACATGAGTTAAAATTAAAATTCCCTGTGGGTTTTCTGTGAAGATCAGATATAATTATGTCTGGGACTCAAGTTGAACTACCAGAAATCCCAGATTAAATTCATTTTGGTTTAAATACTCAAAAAAAGAGAGAACAGATTGTTCATCACCATCCCACACCAACAAGAGGTCATCAATGTAGCGCCCAAAATAAATGATATGGCTCCTGAAAGGGTTACTATCTGCATAGACGTGAAGCATCTCCCACCAACCCATGTAAAGGTTGGTGTATGAGGGGGCAAATTTTGCCCCCATCGCTGTTCCACGCCTCTGCAGATAGTAAGAACCCCTCAAATACAAAATAATTGTGTGATAAAAACTCAATTGTAACTATCAAAATTTTTTTGATATCCTCTGACTAGTTAGACATTCTGTCCAATATGTCCGAAATGGCCTGTAACCCCTTGTGTTGGGGGATGGAGGTGTACAAAGATGTCACATTCACGGTGACAAATCTATATGTAGATCTCTATTGTAGATTTTGTATGCTTTTAAGAACTTGGGTAGAATCTTGCATATAACTCATTAGCTCTCCCACCAACGGTTGCAAATATGTGTCGATCAATTCAGATGTAGGCTCAAGAAGAGAACAAACCCCTGAAATGATGGGTATACCAGGGGGATGAACAGGATCCTTTTGGAGTTTGGGAAGGAAATAGAAAATTGGAACATTAGGGGCTGAAGGCAAGAATTGTTCTTTTTTATATTCTGTTATGAGACCAATCTGGCAACCTAGATTTAAGATCCTAGCTAGGTTCTGTCTAAATTCTTTTGTGGGATTTTCCCCTAATTTTACATATACCATAGCTTCAAACTGGTAATATTCCCTGTCCATGACTACAACATTTCCACCCTTTGATCACTATATTAGTATTTGCCCTAAGTGTAGTCAGGGCTTTGAACTGATTACCAGTGAGGTTATTACGGTGTTTGTTAGAGTTTTTCTACACTTAAGTTCAGTATTTTTAGCCAGATTTTTTTTTAACTTCTGTTTAACTGTTCTCTGAAACATATCTTAACTTTTACCTCTAGTGTGTATTGGGTAAAAAGTGCTCCTACCTTTAGATGCAACTTTGGTAGGGTTTATAGTAAAATCCTCTCCTACCTTCAAGTTCTCTTCCCCCAATGTTATATCTAACATTGTACAATGATCCCTGAAATCCAACATTCCTTTTTTTTTCTCCTCATGACACATAGCCACCTCTGAATAAGAACTCGCAAACTCCAGCCTCAAGGCAGCAAAGTTGACCCGAAGCCAATAAGCGAGACCATCCCACAGAGGATGCTGAAAAGCTAGACAACATACTCGTCTAGAACCTTAGATCAAACACCAGCAGCATGAGCAACCAGTGGAGGAATGAACACCGTGACCCCCCACACCAGGGCAGGAACTAGGCCAAAGAGCTGCCACAGCAGGACGAACTTCAACCCTCAGCCACTAGGCAGGGAGACAACACTCAGGCAACTTAGACCTGCAGCGACTGTAAGCACACAGTCAGGACTCAACAGAACAGCCAGATCCCCGACCCCCCTTCCGAGGTAACGGACCCATTCTAACAATTGGCAACGTCCGAATACAAGAATACAAATTCTTCGGATCATCCTCAGAAGAAAAAAAAAAAGGGGGGGGGGGGCAAGGAAAAACAACTCCGACCCTTAAAGGAGCTTGACAGGACATAAGACTGTGTGCTCTGGGTCTAGAACCCCTACAGCTTCCCTCCTTAAAAGGACCCCTCCCAACCAAGGGAAATAGAACACTAAACTACAGTGTCCCAGTACCAAGACCCAGCACTATGGTCCCTTGCATGCTAAGGAGGGCAGCACCCCTTGAAAAACGAGAAGAGAAAGAGCTATGAGGCCTCATGGACACAAACACTGCAAGACCCATCCCTGAGGGAGGGTAAATGAAAAGGAACTGCTTCCCCAGCCAGAGGCTTGGCAAAGAGAGAAAGAAATGGTAAAAACCATTAATAAGATAGACAGCTCAGTTGACACCAACCCACAAGCTCACATCAAGGTTCAATAGCTGCCCCTCACAACAACCGTAAGATCTCGCCTGAAAGATAGCAAAACTATCCCTCAGGTAGATACTAAATCGACCCCGAAGGGACAAGCGGAAGAAGTAGAACTCAAAGGCTCGAAACAGATTTTATAACAGCACACCTTCAAGGTGCAAATAGCTGCAGCTGGTTTCACCTAGGACTAATCCAGATCCGGACCCTGAATATCAGACAAGAGACATGGCCATAACATTCAGAGGAATACACCCTGCAGGGCACTCCCATATCCCAATGTCCCTAGACATTGGATTCTTAAAGAGATACAGACCAAAGGGGCTAAGGAGCCACCTTAACAGGTCTAAGAAGAGGGCAACCAGCACCCGGAGGTGCAACTGGATCCCGGATCCTCTGCTGTAAACCCAAAGAAATATCTCTCTTAGAGAGT
Organism: Bombina bombina; assembly: GCF_027579735.1. Taxonomy (NCBI): domain Eukaryota; kingdom Metazoa; phylum Chordata; class Amphibia; order Anura; family Bombinatoridae; genus Bombina; species Bombina bombina. Next base: position 190,963,656 of record NC_069503.1, on the reverse strand, counting down.
CAAAGGGATCACCCCCCCTCTACAGACCACGGGATTACAAGGGACTGACGCCAAACCAGTCCGTAGAATGAGAAGATGACATCTCCAAAAACCCATACAGGATCAGTCTCCCGGAAATCCTGTACCTCACAGAAAAACTCTGTGGGATTCTCACAACTCCTGGCAAACAAACAAGTCGACCAGGGGAGAATCCCGGGGAAAAACAAAAAGGGAGAACAACCAACAACTGCAACAAAAAAGGGAGAACCACCAACAACAAAAAAATTAAAAGCAGGAAGTAACAAAGACAAACACAGTTGACCCGACCACCCGAGAAGGCGACAGATAGCCCCAGCAACCTAAGAGAGGAGTCTAGGCCGTGTCACAAAAATTAGGTGTCCAGAAGGTACCAAGAGTGAAGACTAATCACTATCCATCCGTTACCCCCAACGCCTAGAGGTCATCCAAACCTCCAACACAATGGGAAAGGAGAAACCTTGGTTCCAAGGCCAAAGGCCTTACACAATGAGCCTCAGCAGGCTCCGATCCCGGAACCCCCAGGGGGTGGGTTCAAACTCCTAATCTTGAGTTTGATAATCCGACATGTTACCACCAAGCCACAATAGAGGCCCACTCAATAGCATAACGGTAGATGGGCCAACGCAGCCCTCCTCCTTCTAAAATAGAAGCAACAAGAAAAAGACACGAACACTTATTAAGTGAACGACTTGGTATCCGACAGGGTAACCAGTACATCGGAACCACGTGGGTGACATGAATCGTACGGAACCGCGCCTTTAGTGCCCGACCAGGATCTGCCTGGCATGGGAACATTCCAAAACTGTCCAAGGAAAATCGAGGCCCCCGAAGGGATTGATAAACTATAAACATAACTATGCATTATATAGTACTACTTCTGAGGAAGTCCCCACGCATCCACAAAATCGCAAGTATCAGTTCCAGAGAGGAAAAGTTGCCAAAAATAGGAAACTATAACAAACATGAGCTTCATAATACAAATTAAACACATCCTATCCGGATCAAATTAAATGAAGGCCGCACCAGCGGGTGATGCCGAAGGAGAATGGGTAAGCCAACGGGACCAGCCGATTAGAGGCCCCAATCTCTTAAGCTTAGAACTGGAACAGATACTTAAAAGAAAAGAAAGAACGGGGACGTGAAGGAGATTAGCTTCATCCCCATACATCTAACCCAATTTGCACTCCTGGCTATGAGTAAGGATTAGGCCGAAACGCGTAAGCCGTGTGGTTTAGTGCCCCTGCACTTTCTCTTTGTACACTTTACTCTGTATTTTACCCCGGAGTATTTACTCCTCACTTTACGTCTATGTGTACTTTGTAATTGTCCAATAAATGTTTTGACTTGCTAACACTCGAGTGCTCCTCAATTTCCTTTCTGTTCCACAATTTGCACTCCGGCACAGAAGACTAAGGATCCCTAGGCCCAGTAGGACAAGAATCCTCCAGCACCGCCAAAACATGCCTTAGTAGGACACGAAGGTGTGCCAGTCTATAACAGAGGGCAAAATGATCCCCTGCCGGATCGATTGACGCATCGCTTCCCCAGAAGGTCGAACTGACTCAGGCGATCTCACACTCGACTGACCCTGGTTAACAGAACACAGACAGTATCTTAGAAATACTTCTCTTGGGAGAGATAAAATGTGCCAGCGCCATAGATATGACCATGCGGAACCGTGCCATAACCTCTGGAGGAAACAAGTCGACTTCTGCAGGAATAACAGCCCTAGGGACACCTGCTTGTGTAGCAGAAGAAAGTTCTGGGACACGCGCCTCACTGGACATAGAATCCTCAGGGGCGGATGGCTCAACGCACTCTACGCTCCCTGAATCGGGGGGAAGAGAGTACTCTAGCACGGCAATCAGAACATAACTGATGGGCATGGATAACCCGGGCCATTTCATACTCCTCACAAGACATATACTCCGAGTCGGAGATGTCCGTCTCTAAAAATTCAGAATCCTACATAACATGGAAATTGCAAATATGGACAAAAGCTAAACGGCACCTTACACCCCCAATTGCTGGGGCACACACCACCTCATGTGAACCAGACAACCAGCAAACAGACTCTCTCCGTCGTCAGTCAGAATACAAAAATGGGAGTACAACGTGACGACACCAGGTCACATGGTGCACCGTGTAAGTTTAGCAAAAAAGGCGCGCCAGTCCAAAAGGACTGCGCAGTCTGATAAGGCCACTATGTTCCAAATAGCCCTAAGTCCAAGTATCACTACACATTAGCATATAGAATCACATAAACATGATTAAAGTCCCCCCTGTTCAATAAACCCCCACGGGAGATATTAACCCTTGATTCCATAAGATAAAAGGAGTCCCACTGGGACCCTGACTTCTTTCGTTAAGATTGCATTCCCACATTGAAATAAAATTAAACGATCTTACCGGAATCTGCGACGTGGAACAGGATCACGGCCCTTCAAGTGTGATAGAAAGTAGCCTCGCTTCTGACATGGACTTGAGTGAATAAAGGCAGGCAGCGAAACTCGTCAACGCTGATTGCCAAGGAGTTGTTAACATGAGTCCGGATGGTTTCGCAGACACGACACTCCCTGCATCTCTGGACTCTAACTTTCATCCATGCTCTCACTGAGAGGCTGACAGGATTACGTAAAACTCCAGTCCCATTTCAAAGAGTACTACCCTCCATAAGAGACTATCTTTTCAAACTTTTGACACTTCTCTGTCAACCTCCTGTGACGAAAGGCAAAGAATGACTAGGAATGAGGGAAGTGGGGGAGGTATTTAAGTATTTGGCTGGGTTGTCTTTGCCTCCTCCTGGTGGCCAGGTTCTGAATTCCCAAAAGTAATGAATGCAGCTGTGGACTCTTCCCATTTAAGAAGAAAAACATGGTTAATGCATGCAAACATCCTAAAGCCGCATACAGTAAACACTGGCTGCCACAGATGGACAATACAAAGCATGCAACTATGGACTGTGTCCCTACATCCGCTGCCATCGAATTCTAAATTGCGTAGCATTATGGGAAATGTAGTTCCCATTCATATGGGATGCAGAAAGCTGCAGAGGCACATTCAAAATGAGGTCTGGGCAGTATACCGGTAGAAAGATATATAAGGTTTTGAAAGCAGGACCATTATATACCGAAGACATGTTTATGGAGTTAAAGCATGTTGAATTATGTGGGCTTACAACACACTACAATGTCATGCAATAACTGACAGATTGTTTGTAGTATTTCTAATACATACAAAGTGTTGTATTTAAAAGGATAGTAAAGTCCAAATTAAACTTTAATGATTCAGAAAGGGCATGCAATTTTAAACAACTAATTTACTTTAATCACCAAATTTGCTTTGTCCTCTTGGTATTCTTAGTTGAAAGCTAAACCTAGGTATGCTCATATGCTAATTTATAAGCCCTTGAAGGCCACCTCTTATCTGAATGCATTTGACAGTTTTTCACAGCTAGAGGGTGTTAGATCATGTGTTTCATATAAATAAAATTGTGTTCACGCATGTGGAGTTATTTAAGAGTCAGCACTAATTGCCTGAAATGCAAGTCTGTCAAAAGATCAAAGAGGCAGTCTGCAGAAGCTTAGATACAAGCTAATTACAGCGGTAAAAAACATAATTTATGCTTACCTGATAAATTCCTTTCTTCTGTTGTGTGATCAGTCCACGGGTCATCATTACTTCTGGGATATTATCTGCTCCCCTACAGGAAGTGCAAGAGGATTCACCCAGCAGAGTTGCTATATAGCTCCTCCCCTCTACGTCACCTCCAGTCATTCGACCAAAGACCAACGAGAAAGGAGAAGCCAAGGGTGTAGTGGTGACTGGAGTATAATTTAAAAAATATTTACCTGCCTTAAAAAACAGGGCGGGCCGTGGACTGATCACACAACAGAAGAAAGGAATTTATCAGGTAAGCATAAATTATGTTTTCTTCTGTTATGTGTGATCAGTCCACGGGTCATCATTACTTCTGGGATACCAATACCAAAGCAAAAGTACACGGATGACGGGAGGGATAGGCAGGCTCATTATACAGAAGGAACCACTGCCTGAAGAACCTTTCTCCCAAAAATAGCCTCCGAAGAAGCGAAAGTGTCAAATTTGTAAAATTTGGAAAAAGTATGAAGCGAAGACCAAGTTGCAGCCTTGCAAATCTGTTCAACAGAGGCCTCATTCTTAAAGGCCCAAGTGGAAGCCACAGCTCTAGTGGAATGAGCTGTAATTCTTTCAGGAGGCTGCTGTCCAGCAGTCTCATAGGCTAAACGTATTATGCTACGAAGCCAAAAAGAGAGAGAGGTAGCAGAAGCTTTTTGACCTCTCCTCTGTCCAGAATAAACGACAAACAGGGAAGAAGTTTGGCGAAAATCTTTAGTTGCCTGCAAGTAGAACTTGAGGGCACGAACTACATCCAGATTGTGTAGAAGACGTTCCTTCTTTGAAGAAGGATTTGGACACAAGGATGGAACAACAATCTCTTGATTGATATTCCTGTTAGATACAACCTTAGGTAAGAACCCAGGTTTAGTACGCAGAACTACCTTGTCTGAGTGAAAGATCAGATAAGGAGAATCACAATGTAGGGCTGATAACTCAGAGACTCTTCGAGCCGAGGAAATAGCCATTAAAAATAGAACTTTCCAAGATAACAATTTTATATCAATGGAATGAAGGGGTTCAAACGGAACACCCTGTAAAACGTTAAGAACTAAGTTTAAACTCCATGGCGGAGCAACAGTTTTAAACACAGGCTTGATCCTAGCTAAAGCCTGACAAAAGGCCTGGATGTCTGAATTTTCTGACAGACGCCTGTGTAACAAGATGGACAGAGCTGAGATCTGTCCCTTTAATGAGCTAGCCGATAAACCCTTTTCTAAACCTTCTTGTAGAAAAGACAATATCCTAGGAATCCTAACCTTACTCCAGGAGTAATCTTTGGATTCACACCAGTATAGGTATTTACGCCATATTTTATGGTAAATCTTTCTGGTAACAGGCTTCCTAGCCTGTATCAGGGTATCAATAACCGACTCAGAAAAACCACGTTTTGATAAAATCAAGCGTTCAATTTCCAAGCAGTCAGCTTCAGAGAAGTTAGACTTTGATGTTTGAATGGACCCTGAATCAGAAGGTCCTGTCTTAGAGGTAGAGACCAAGGCGGACAGGATGACATGTCCACTAGATCTGCATACCAAGTCCTGCGCGGCCATGCAGGCGCTATTAGAATCACTGATGCTCTCTCCTGTTTGATTTTGGCAATCAATCGAGGAAGCAGTGGGAAGGGTGGAAACACATAAGCCATCCTGAAGTTCCAAGGTGCTGTCAAAGCATCTATCAGAACCGCTCCCGGATCCCTGGATCTGGATCCGTAGCGAGGAAGTTTGGCGTTCTGGCGAGACGCCATGAGATCTATCTCTGGTTTGCCCCAACGTCGAAGTATTTGGGCAAAGACCTCCGGATGAAGTTCCCACTCCCCCGGATGAAGAGTCTGGCGACTCAAGAAATCCGCCTCCCAGTTCTCCACTCCCGGGATGTGGATTGCTGACAGGTGGCAAGAGTGAGACTCTGCCCAGCGAATTATCTTTGATACTTCTATCATTGCTAGGGAGCTTCTTGTCCCTCCTTGATGGTTGATGTAAGCTACAGTCGTGATGTTGTCCGACTGAAACCTGATGAACCCCCGAGTCTTTAACTGGGGCCAAGCTAGAAGGGCATTGAGAACTGCTCTCAATTCCAGAATGTTTATTGGCAGGAGACTTTCCTCCTGACTCCATTGTCCCTGAGCCTTCAGAGAATTCCAGACAGCGCCCCAACCTAGAAGGCTGGCGTCTGTTGTTACAATTGTCCAGTCCGGCCTGCTGAACGGCATCCCCCTGGACAGATGTGGTCGAGAAAGCCACCATAGAAGAGAGTTTCTGGTCTCTTGATCCAGATTCAGAGTGGGGGACAAATCTGAGTAATCCCCATTCCACTGACTCAGCATGCACAATTGCAGCGGTCTGAGATGTAGGCGTGCAAAGGGTACTATGTCCATTGCTGCTACCATTAAGCCGATCACCTCCATGCATTGAGCTACTGACGGGAGTTGAATGGAATGAAGGACACGGCATGTATTTAGAAGCTTTGTTAATCTGTCTTCTGTCAGACAAATCTTCATTTCTACAGAATCTATAAGAGTCCCCAAGAATGGAACTCTTGTGAGAGGCAAGAGAGAACTCTTCTTTTCGTTCACTTTCCATCCATGCGACCTTAGAAATGCCAGAACTAACTCTGTATGAGACTTGGCAGTTTGAAAGCTTGAAGCTTGTATCAGAATGTCGTCTAGGTACGGAGCTACCGAAATTCCTCGCGGTCTCAGAACCGCTAGAAGGGCACCCAGAACCTTTGTGAAGATTCTTGGAGCCGTAGCCAATCCGAATGGAAGGGCTACAAACTGGTAATGCCTGTCTAAGAAGGCAAACCTTAGATACCGGTAATGATCTTTGTGAATCGGTATGTGAAGGTAAGCATCCTTTAAATCCACTGTGGTCATGTACTGACCCTTTTGGATCATGGGTAAGATTGTCCGAATAGTTTCCATTTTGAACGATGGAACTCTTAGGAATTTGTTTAGGATCTTTAAATCCAAGATTGGCCTGAAAGTTCCCTCTTTTTTGGGAACCACAAACAGGTTTGAGTAAAACCCTTGTCCTTGTTCCGACCGCGGAACCGGATGGATCACTCCCATTAATAATAGATCTTGTACACAGCGTAGAAACGCGTCTTTCTTTATTTGGTTTGTTGACAACCTTGACAGATGAAATCTCCCTCTTGGGGGAGATAATTTGAAGTCTAGAAGGTATCCCTGAGATATGATCTCTAGCGCCCAGGGATCCTGGACATCTCTTGCCCAAGCCTGGGCGAAGAGAGAGAGCCTGCCCCCCACTAGATCCGGTCCCGGATCGGGGGCCCTCGGTTCATGCTGTCTTAGGGGCAGCAGCAGGTTTTCTGGCCTGCTTGCCCTTATTCCAGGACTGGTTAGGTTTCCAGCCTTGTCTGTAACGAGCAACAGCTCCTTCCTGCTTTGGTGCAGTGGAAGTTGACGCTGCACCTGCTTTGAAATTCCGAAAGGGACGAAAATTAGACTGTCTAGCCTTAGCTTTGGCTTTGTCTTGAGGTAGAGCGTGGCCCTTACCTCCTGTAATGTCAGCGATAATTTCTTTCAAACCGGGTCCAAATAAAGTTTGCCCCTTGAAAGGTATATTAAGTAATTTGGACTTCGAAGTTACATCAGCCGACCAGGATTTTAGCCACAGCGCCCTACGTGCCTGAATGGCGAATCCTGAGTTCTTAGCCGTAAGTTTGGTTAAATGTACTACGGCCTCCGAAATGAATGAATTAGCTAGTTTAAGGACTCTAAGCCTGTCCGTAATGTCGTCCAGCGTAGCGGAACTAAGGTTCTCTTCCAGAGACTCAATCCAAAATGCTGCCGCAGCCGTAATCGGCGCGATGCATGCAAGGGGTTGCAATATAAAACCTTGTTGAACAAACATTTTCTTAAGGTAACCCTCTAATTTTTTATCCATAGGATCTGAAAAAGCACAGCTATCCTCCACCGGGATAGTGGTGCGCTTAGCTAAAGTAGAAACTGCTCCCTCCACCTTAGGGACCGTTTGCCATAAGTCCCGTGTGGTGGCGTCTATTGGAAACATCTTTCTAAATATTGGAGGGGGTGAGAACGGCACACCGGGTCTATCCCACTCCTTAGTAACAATTTCAGTTAATCTCTTAGGTATAGGAAAAACGTCAGTACTCGCCGGTACCGCAAAGTATTTATCCAACCTACACATTTTCTCTGGTATTGCAACAGTGTTACAATCGTTAAGAGCCGCTAAGACCTCCCCTAGTAATACACGGAGGTTTTCCAATTTAAATTTAAAATTTGAAATATCTGAATCCAATCTGCTTGGATCAGAACCGTCACCTACAGAATGAAGCTCTCCGTCCTCATGCTCTGCAAGCTGTGACGCAGTATCAGACATGGCCCTAGAATTATCAGCGCACTCTGTTCTCACCCCAGAGTGATCACGCTTGCCTCTTAGTTCTGGTAACTTAGCCAAAACTTCAGTCATAACAGTAGCCATATCTTGTAATGTTATCTGTAATGGCTGCCCAGATGTACTAGGCGCCATAATATCACGCACCTCCCGGGCGGGAGACGCAGGTACTGACACGTGAGGCGAGTTAGACGGCATAACTCTCCCCTCGCTGTTTGGTGAAATTTGTTCAATTTGTACAGATTGGCTTTTATTTAAAGTAGCATCAATACAGTTAGTACATAAATTTCTATTGGGCTCCACCTTGGCATTGGAACAAATGACACAGGTATCTTCCTCTGAATCAGACATGTTTAACACACTAGCAATAAACATGCAACTTGGTTACAATCTTATTTAACAAAAACGTACTGTGCCTCAAAGAAGCACTAAATGATTAAATGACAGTTGAAATAATGAACTGAAAAACAGTTATAGCATCACTCTTTAAAAAACAACACAACTTGTTAGCAAAGGTTTGTTCCCATTAGTAAAGTAACACTAATTAAATTTTAAACATAAAAATCACAGAGCAACGTTTTAAAACACAGTCACTACATAAGTCTCACAGCTCTGCTGAGAGAATCTACCTCCCTTCAAAGAAGTTTGAAGACCCCTGAGTTCTGTTAGAGATGAACCGGATCATGCAGAAAATACAAGAGTAACTGACTGGAAATTTTTGATGCGTAGCAAAGAGCGCCAAAACGGCCCCTCCCCCTCACACACAGCAGTGAGAGAGAAACGAAACTGTCATAATCAAAACAAGCAAACTGCCAAGTGGAAAAATAATGCCCAAATATTTATTCACTCAGTACCTCAGAAATGCAAACGATTCTACATTCCAGCAAAAAACGTTTAACATGAATTAAATACCTATTAAAAGGTTTAATGTATTTTTACAGAGTAATTCCGGTGAAATACCATCCCCAGAATACTGAAGTGTAGAGTATACATACATGTCATTATAACGGTATGGCAGGATTTTCTCATCAATTCCATTCAGAAAATAAAAACTGCTACATACCTCAATGCAGATTCAACTGCCCGCTGTCCCCTGATCTGAAGCTTTTACCTCCCTCAGATGGCCGAGAAACAGCAATATGATCTTAACTACTCCGGTTAAAATCATAAGAAAAAACTCTGGTAGATTCTTCTTCAAACTCTGCCAGAGAAGTAATAACACGCTCCGGTGCTATTGTAAAATAACAAACTTTTGATTGAAGTTATAAAAAACAGAATTTATGTTTACCTGATAAATTACTTTCTCCAACGGTGTGTCCGGTCCACGGCGTCATCCTTACTTGTGGGATATTCTCTTCCCCAACAGGAAATGGCAAAGAGCCCAGCAAAGCTGGTCACATGATCCCTCCTAGGCTCCGCCTTCCCCAGTCATTCGACCGACGTAAAGGAGGAATATTTGCATAGGAGAAATCATATGATACCGTGGTGACTGTAGTTAAAGAAAATAAATCATCAGACCTGATTAAAAAACCAGGGCGGGCCGTGGACCGGACACACCGTTGGAGAAAGTAATTTATCAGGTAAACATAAATTCTGTTTTCTCCAACATAGGTGTGTCCGGTCCACGGCGTCATCCTTACTTGTGGGAACCAATACCAAAGCTTTAGGACACGGATGATGGGAGGGAGCAAATCAGGTCACCTAGATGGAAGGCACCACGGTTTGCAAAACCTTTCTCCCAAAAATAGCCTCAGAAGAAGCAAAAGTATCAAATTTGTAAAATTTGGTAAAAGTGTGCAGTGAAGACCAAGTCGCTGCCTTACATATCTGATCAACAGAAGCCTCGTTCTTAAAGGCCCATGTGGAAGCCACGGCCCTAGTGGAATGAGCTGTGATTCTTTCAGGAGGCTGCCGTCCGGCAGTCTCATAAGCCAATCTGATGATGCTTTTAAGCCAAAAAGATAGAGAGGTAGAAGTTGCTTTTTGACCTCTCCTTTTACCAGAATAAACAACAAACAAGGAAGATGTTTGTCTGAAATCCTTTGTAGCATCTAAATAGAATTTTAGAGCACGGACAACGTCCAAATTGTGTAACAAACGTTCCTTCTATGAAACTGGATTCGGACACAAAGAAGGTACAACTATCTCCTGGTTAATATTTTTGTTGGAAACAACCTTCGGAAGAAAACCAGGCTCAGTACGTAAAACCACCTTATCTGCATGGACCAGATAGGGCGGAGAACACTGCAGAGCTGATAACTCAGAAACTCTTCTAGCGGAAGAAATTGCAACCTAAAACAAAACTTTCCAAGATAATAACTTAATATCTACGGAATGTAAGGGTTCAAACGGAACCCCTTGAAGAACTGAAAGAACTAGATTAAGACTCCAGGGAAGAGTCAAAAGTCTGTAAACAGGCTTGATTCTAACCAGAGCCTGAACAAACGCTTAAACGTCTGGCACAGCTGCCAGCCTTTTGTGAAGTAAAACAGATAAAGCAGAGATCTGTCCCTTCAGAGAACTCGCAGAAAATCCTTTCTCCAAACCTTCTTGTAGAAAGGAAAGAATCTTAGGAATTTTTATCTTGTTCCATGGGAATCCTTTAGATTCACACCAACAGATATATTTTTTCCATATATTATGGTAAATTTTTCTAGTTACAGGCTTTCTAGCCTGAATAAGAGTATCTATTACAGAATCTGAAAACCCACGCTTTGATAAAATCAAGCGTTCAAACTCCAAGCAGTCAGTTGGAGGAAAACCAGATTCGGATGTTCGAATGGACCCTGAATAAGAAGGTCCTGTCTCAAAGGTAGCTTCCATGGTGGAGCCGATGACACATTCACCAGGTCTGCATACCAAGTCCTGCGTGGCCACACAGGAACTATCAAGGTCACCGAAGCCCTCTCCAGATTGATCCTGGCTACCAGCCTGGGAATGAGAGGAAACGGTGGGAATACATAAGCTAGGTTGAAGATCCAAGGTGCTACTATTGTATCCAATAGAGTCGCCTTGGGATCCCTGGATTTGGACCCGTAACAAGGGACCATGAAGTTCTGACGAGAGGCCATCAGAACCATGTCTGGAATGCCCCATAATTGAGTTATTTGGGCAAAGATTTCCAGATGGAGTTCCCACTCCCCCGGATGCTCCTCCATCGCCAGGGAACTCCTTGTTACCCCCTGATGGTTGATATATGTAACAGTCGTCATGATGTCTGATTGAAACCTTATGAATTTGGCCTTTGCTAGTCGAGGCCAAGCCTTGAGAGCATTGAATATCGCTCTCAGTTCCATTATGTTTATCGGGAGAAGAGAGTCTTCCCGAAACCATAGACCCTGAGTTTTCAGGGGTTCCCAGACCGCGCCCCAGCCCACCAGACTGGCGTCGGTCATGACAATGACCTATTCTGGTCTGCGGAAGCTCATTCCCTGTGACAGGTTGTCCAGGGTCAGCCACCAACAGAGTGAATCTCTGGTTATTTGATCTACTTGTATCGTCGGAGACAAGTCTGTATAATCCCCACTCCACTGTCTGAGCATGCACAGGTGCAATGGTCTTAGATGAATTCATGCAAAAGGAACTATGTCCATTGCCGCAACCATCAAACCTATTACTTCCATGGACTGCGCTATGGAAGGAAGAAGAACAGAATGAAGTACCTGACAAGAGCTTAGAAGTTTTGATTTTCTGGCCTCTGTCAGAAAAACCTTCATTTCTAAGGAAACTATTATTGTTCCCAAGAAGGGAACTCTTGTTGACGGGGACAGAGAACTTTTTTCTATGTTCACTTTCTACCTGTGAGATCTGAGAAAGGCTAGGACAATGTCCGTATGAGCCCTTGCTTTTGACAGAGACGACACTTGAATCAGGATGTCGTCCAAGTAAGGTACTACTGCAATGCCCCTTGGTCTTAGCACCGCTAGAAGGGACCCTAGTACCCTTGTGAAAATCCTTGGAGCAGTGGCTAATCCGAATGGAAGTGCCACAGGTAATGCTTGTCCAGAAAGGCGAACCTTAGGAACCGAAAATGTTCCTTGTGGATAGGAATACGTAGGTACGCATCCTTTAAGTCCACCGTGGTCATGAATTGACCTTCCTGGATAGTAGGAAGGATCGTTCGAATGGTTTCCATTTTGAATGATGAAACCCTTAGAAACTTGTTTAGAATCTTGAGATCTAAAATAGGTCTGAATGTTCCCTCTTTTTTGGGAATTATGAACAGGTTGGAGTAAAAACCCATCCCTTGTTCTCCTAATGGAACAGGATGAATCACTCCCATGCTTAACAGGTCTTCTACACAGTGTAAGAATGCCTGTTCGAAGATAATTGAGACCCATGGAACCTTCCCCTTGGGGGTAGTTCCCTGAATTCCAGGAGATAACCTTGAGAAACTATTTCTAGCGCCCAAGGATCCTGAACATCTCTTGCCCCAGCCTGAGCAAAGAGAGAAAGTCTGCCCCCCACCAGATCCTTCCCAGATCGGGGGCCAACACTTCATGCTGTTTTGGTAGCAGCGGCAGGTGACTTGGCCTGCTTACCCTTGTTCCAGCCTTGCATCGGCCTCCAGGCTGGCTTGGTTTGAGAAGTATTACCCTCTTGCTTAGAGGGTGTAGAATTTGAGGCTGGTCCGTTTCTGCGAAAGGGACGAAAATTTGGCTTCTTTTTAGCCTTAAAAGACCTATCCAGAGGAAGGGCGTGGCCCTTTTCCCCAGTGATGTCTGAAATAATCTCTTTCAAGTCAGGGCCAAACAGTGTTTTACCCTTGAAAGGGATGTTAAGCAAAAGCGCTCTGCGCGCCACGATAGCAAACCCTGAATTATTCGCCGCTAATCTAGCTAATTGCAAAGCGGCATCTAAAATAAAAAAGAGTTAGCCAATTTAAGAGCTTGAACTCTGTCCAAAACCTCCTCGTACGAAGATTCTTTATTGAGCGACTTTTCTAGTTCTTCGAACCGGAAACACGCAGCTGTAGTGACAGGAACAATGCATGAAATTGGTTGTAGAAGGTAACCTTGCTGAACAAACATCTTTTTAAGCAAACCCTCTAACCTTTAATCCATAGGATCTTGAAAGCACAACTATCTTCTATAGGAATAGAAGTGCGTTTGTTTAGAGTAGAAACCGCCCCCTCGACCTTGGGGACTGTATGCTATAAAAGTAATAATCTGCCAAATATACTTAGTAAAGTAATCGTTTTAGCCCAGAAAAATGTCTACCAGTTTTTTAAGCCCTAATGAAGCCCTTTATTCTTTTACTTAAACTAAGAAAATGGCTTACCGGTTCCCATAGGGAAAATGACAGCTTCCAGCATTACCGAGTCTTGTTAGAAATGTGTCATACCTCAAGCAGCAAAAGTCTGCTCACTGTTTCCCCCAACTGAAGTTAATTCCTCTCAACAGTCCTGTGTGGAAACAGCCATCGATTTTAGTAACGGTTGCTAAAATCATTTTCCTCTTACAAACAGAAATCTTCATCTCTTTCCTGTTTCAGAGTAAATAGTACATACCAGCACTATTTTAAAATAACAAACTCTTGATTGAAGAATAAAAACTACATTTAAACACCAAAAAACTCTAAGCCATCTCCGTGGAGATGTTGCCTGTACAACGGCAAAGAGAATGACTGGGGAAGGCGGAGCCTAGGAGGGATCATGTGACCAGCTTTGCTGGGCTCTTTGCCATTTCCTGTTGGGGAAGAGAATATCCCACAAGTAAGGATGACGCCGTGGACCGGACACACCTATGTTGGAGAAACTAAGTATAATCACCATAGTCCTCTCACACCTCCTATCTAGTCTTTGGGTGCAAGAGAATGACTGGAGGTGACGTAGAGGGGAGGAGCTATATAGCAACTCTGCTGGGTGAATCCTCTTGCACTTCCTGTAGGGGAGCAGATAATATCCCAGAAGTAATGATGACCCGTGGACTGATCACACATAACAGAAGAAAGTATATTAATATAACCGTGTTGGTTATGCAAAACTGGGGTATGGTAAAAAAAAAAAACAAAAAAAAAAGGGATTATCTATCTTTTTAAATATTAACATTTTTGGTGTTTACTATCCCTTTAACTTGAATTAAAAAAATGTCAAAGATGCATTTAAAGGGATACTGAACAAAAAAATTTCTTTCATGATTCAGCAACTTTCTAATTCACTATTATCAATTTTTTTGTTCTCTTGGTATCTTTTTTTGAAAAAGTCTGAATAAAAGCATACGAGCCGGCCCATCTTTGGTTCAGCACCTGGGTAGCTCTTGCTGATTGGTGGCTAAATGTAACCACCAGCAAGCGCTATCCAGGGTGCTGAACCAAAAATATGCCAGCTCGTAAGCTTACATTCTTGCTTTTTCAAATAAAGATACCAAGAGAACGAAGAAAATTTGATAATAGGATAATTATCACAAATTTGATAATTTGGGTTCAGTATCTCTTTAACAAGAGCAAATGATCAACGATGCATATATTTGTTGTAAAATACATACTTGTCTCGGTTTATGTTGACCTTGTCGCTGTTGTCCCTGTATTCTGTTATTTGGAGTTTGAGGCTTCTGTATATGTGGCCGAAATGGTTGCTGTGGAGATTTTGGAGGTCCAGCAACATGATGATGCTGTTGTAATGGCTGCATGGGAGGTGGACACTGCACAACCAAAAGTAAAATGAATTAAATATTTTACTTCAAGCACAACTAATAACCATATTAACAGGAAATGCATTTCTCTAATCAAGCTTCAGTACTCAAATAAAAATCCCATTAAACAAAGGATGACAGCATGCGTTCATACTTTTTATAGTGTTTTTCAGCTCCAGTCCTAAATGATCCCTCATAAGCCAATTTCCATGATTAAACTGATATGTGCTTTGATAAGGAACCGTTCATATAAGAACTGGAGTACTTGACACATGGCTTTAGTTCAGGCTAACTATGAGTGACCACGTGTTTTAAACTGACTGACTTTTCATAGGTTTTAATTTTTTTTAAACACCAAAGTATATTTTCAGATTTCTTTCTTTGTTCTTTTTGTTGTTGCGGGTACAGAAAAGAAAAAAATAAATACATTGCATATTATTCCAGTCATATACAATACAAGCATATCAAATTTAACATTGTAGATTCAAACATAGGAAAAAAAGAAAAGTTTTACAAAATGTATGCTACCAAGCAATATGTAAAATTCCTAGAGGTCATCTGGACCTCAACTACGTTGATCTATACTTCTATCATACTTTTAAAGCAGATCAATATGAGAAGATTCCTTAAAGGGACATTCCAATCAAAATATAAATGCACACAGATTTATTACATCTTTGAAAAGAAACATATTTGCAATACACATGTATTGGCAAAAATGCTTCTAGTAAGAGTTATCACTGTTTTAGAGTTAACATTTTTCTCTACACGTGCACGTGAAGCATAGCTAGATATTGTCACTGCACCCACATTTTAAATAAGGCAGCTTCTCAGATCATCAGTGGGGCTTGTATCATGTCAGCAATTAACAAATTGAGTCATTACCAGATGGTACAAGCACCTTAGGCTATCCAAGCAAGTGGTCGGTTTAAAATGCTGATGCACGGTTCATACTTAAAGGGTTAGAAATTGATTCCTATTTGAACCTAATTAAACTATATCATTATAATGACTGTTATAAATGCCATTAAATTAAACAGTTTTTTTTTTTAAATGAAGCTTTTACATACCTTATTTTTAAAGATTAAAATATCATAAAATGGGTGGTAAAGACCGCCCATAAAATGAGGCATGGCTTATGTAAATCTAGCATCCGCCCCCCATCCAATGGTGAAGCGGCTGGACACAGGGAATAAAATAACTTTATCTGAGAGCTATGCAAGATACAACTGTTTTTGTCCCAGTTCATCCCTGCACGAGAGCAGAGTACAATTCTTCCCTGCCTGTGATGTAGTGCGTCTGTGTTTCAGACAAGGAATACAGCGGCAGTGTGAAAGCTCTGTTTATTTAAACTGTCTGCTTATCTCCCCCTCTCTATTGCTGTGTTTGCTTGATTAGTGAGGGCTCCAATTACACATGAAAGCAAACACAGCAAGAGGGAGGGGGATATGAGCCCGACAGCTTAAATAAACAGAGCGCTCATACTCACCGCTGTATTCCATGTCTGAAACACAGATGCACTAAATCACAGGCAGGGAAGAATTGTAACCTACACACTGCTCTCCTAAATGTTTCCTCGACTGCCTGTGTGAAGCTGCCCCTCCAAGCTATGCTCAGCAATGATTCTCAGTGAGTCTGTTGATGCCGGTTTCTGTGACTTGGTTACAGATACAGCACTAGTATGCTAATTAGCCGGTGAGGACTTATGCTAATGCCTCCTCTCAGTTGACAGCTGAAAGCGCTGCTGGAGACAGGAGGTGAGTCTGCGCATGCCTTGTCAATACAAATAGTTGAATTGCGCATGCGGGCCGCCATGATGTTTCTACCTAGGTAGAACATCATAACAGGCTCCATAATAATGAGCAGAAAATGGGTTTGGCACAAAATTAATCTTTCAATTAAAATTACAAGAAATGGAAAGGTAACTGTACAAAGGTATCAATTACAAACTGCTTTATTATATAAAGAAGTTTTTAAAGAATTGAAAATAATTTTTGGGTTTACTATCCCTTTAAATACAATTTTGAAACAGCTTTAGCTTTTATTAGAAGCATTTTTGCTAATACATGTATATTAGCAAGTTGCTTCTCTTTAAAATCAAAATGCATCCATGAGGTTTCCAATTTTACCTGGAATATCCCTTTAAGGGAAAGAAAAACAGGAGAAAATAAAAAAGGGAAAGAGGAAGGTTTAAATTTACAAGTCCCTTACTTTCTATCCTCTCAACCCTTCCTCCCATGGCCCTGGCAATCAGCTGTAGCACTGATACTAGTATCGGTACCAATACCAAGTATTTGCATGAGTACTTGTACTCCTGAAAATGCACCGATACTTAAACCGATACCTCCACTTCCTACCCATATACTATCTTGTGGCGTTTTTTCAAACTGCATGTTCCCACTTCATTTTAAACTGGAGTGGAGACTAAACTAAAAAAAAAAATTGTTTACTACTGTTCTGCCGATACAAATTGCTGTTATTTGTATTATTGTAGGAGAGATCACTGTACCTCGTTCAGACAAACCCCTGAAGTACTGGGCAGTTAATAGATTTCCAGCTCTGGCTAAAATGGCCCAAAATATCTTTCTGCCCCATGCAGTAGTGTGGAAAGTGAAAGACTGTTCAACTTAGAATCGAACCTCCACACAAATGTCAGATTGATGTTATATAACAGCCCTACAACCCAATTGTATAACCCCTTTAAATGTAATATTTTATTGTAATATTTTTTATTTATAAACATGTTCAGTGAACTTTGTGACAAATAAAACTGTTTTATTATTCCATAATGTCTTTTGAATTACAGTCCTTTATAATTATAAAGAAGGAATCTTAAATAATCTGTATTGTGCTTGGTAAACTGTCACATGACATAAAAAAAAAAAAGTATCGGTAATTGGTATCGGCGAGTATTTGAAAACAAGTATCGGTTCTTGTACTCGGTCATAAAAAAATGGTATCGGTGCAACCCTAATATATGTATATATATATTTAATTTTTGCAATCTTAAATTATCAACATATGGCAAACACAGCACAGAAACATTATATAATATTAATATAAGCTAAATAGTTACCTAAAAAAACGCTTTTTTAATAATCAAAACATGGCGGCGTAAATTTTTATAGGGATGTACTGTGATAAATAGGGAGTAAATGCTTTTTCCGACAGGCAACATTTATCATTATTACGCCCCAACTGGCCTGCGCATAATTATGTCTATTTTTTTATAAATTCAGGTGCACATGTGCGCTTCTCCGGAGGCGAAGCACATACAGAGTTTGCCTAGCCTTTGATAAATCTAGCACTAAGTACTATTGTATTGTCTTTGTATCATGCATTTGCTGATTATGCAAATCAATCTACTGTATTTACTGGTTCTTTAAAAAAGTGGTGGGCAGAATCATTTTATTGAGGGCCTTTTAGTCTACAAGGATTATGCAGTATAGCCGAGTCTATAATGTTTCATAAAGCCTGATGAAAATTTGAATGGGCTGGGTACCCATTCCCCTGCTTGAGTCAGTCCACATATAGCCATGCCAGATCCTATTTGGAGAAAGGTTTGATGGTTCAGAGCCATATGAACAATACAAAAACTTGTAACCAAAAAAATAGGCCTTAAAACGGTTTTCACTTCAAGTTTGAAGAAACTAAGTATAAACCAGTTTTTTTCTTATACTCTCATAGAACCATATCAGAACGTGTGGGTAAGTGGCAAAACAAATTAAACAAAGAGAACCGATTTAAAGTATCCAAGACACATTTTTCTTCATTGCATAGGTTTTTCTACATATGCTTTACAAAAAAGGTGAGGTTTAAGGTTTACAGACCTTAATAAAAGTAGAAACTGCTTTTACTGAGAAATTGCTTGTTTAAGCAATTTGGCAAAAGAATGGAAGCCGACTTATCAGACCGATTTCCAACAATTCTCATTTCCACTAAATTGCAAGAAAAATAATCTTACAAATAAAACAAATTATGCTTACCTGATAATTTCCTTACACAGCTGCATTCATTACTTTTGGGAAATAAGTACCTGGCAACCAGGAGGAGGCAAAGACACTTAAGACACATTGGGCTGGACTTACGCCTTTATGGTTGGTTGGTAAACACTCCTCCCACTTCTCTCATCCCCCAGTCATTCTGCCGAGGAACAAGGAACAGTAGAAGAAATACCAGGGTAAAAAGGTACCAGAAGAATAAAAAGACGCCGCACGTAGAAAAAGGGTGGGGAGCTGTGGACTCTTTCCAACGCAAGAAAAGGAAATGATCAGGTAAGCATAAATTAAGTTTTTCTTCATAAATAGAAAGAGTCCACAGCTGCATTCATTATTTTTGGGAAAACAATACCCAAGTTAAAGATGACACTGAATGCCAAAACGGGAGGGTACAATAGGCGGCCCATTCTGAGGGCACCAAGCCAGAAACCACTACCCAACAAAAACCCCGCTTTGTCCAAAGCCGAGAAAACTTTGAAAAGGAAAGGCCCCAAGGGCACTGACCCACAGATAGTCCAGAAGACTAGCTAGAGACCGCAAAATCGGACTCAACTGAGCCAATAGTCGTTCAGGAGACACCATCGCCCAATAGGCGGTCCCTCACCAAGGGATAAGGCAAGAAGAAGCGAAAGGTCACCACAAAATCCATAAAAGGAAAACCCCCAATAGTGAGCACAGCTCACAAAGACAGACAAGGGGAGGCTACGCCCAGACCAAACAGAAACCAGAGGTTTAGGACCGGGCCTCGAAACAGAGAAACCTCTCTCTCAACATCGTGCAAAAGCCCTGAAAGACAACTGAAGACTGAGTCCTCACATCGTCAGAACTAAGAATACTATAGTATTCAGACAAAAAAGAACATGTAAAAGACCCAGACAAAAAACCCTGAGTCAAGAACACGCAGCCACCATTAGGATGACACAGAAGAATACTTGCTGAGAAGTAAAAAGCGGCCAGCAAGAGAACAAAAAGGAGAACTCCCAGACAGAGGGCACACTTCCAGGCAATCAAAGCCGCTAGACCTACACACAGGGCTCCAAAAGAGGAAGCACATAACCTCAACAGGACCCACTGCACCCCCGAGAGAGAGAGGTTACACCCAGAACCCAAATGTGAATGGTAACCCGGGACCCTCAGCTTGTAAATCCAGGGGGCTAGCTACAATGCCAACCTAGATCCTGAAGATGAAAACACATCTCAGAAACGACTCCCAACCGGGCCAGCCCAAGTATTGGTAGGTCTTGAAAACAGAACAGCAGAAACCCAACACCAGCTAAAAAACTATCAGAAGAATGGCCACAGCCATCCAAACAGAGCACGGGTGCCAATCCGACTCCTTAGAAACAGACAAGGCCCTAGACCCAAAGGAATCTAACAAAAGGCCCACCATAGTCTCGACACGGAGCCAGCAAGACTCCAAATGGAACGTAACAACCCAGAGAACAACACCCCTCTCTCTGAAAGGTTAACCCTCAGTTCCAACCTCCTGAATCCAAGAGAATCCCTAGAAAAAGGACCACACCTCCATAAGGAGGAGAATAAGCCCCCCACCCTAAGAAAAGGGATGGGGCCAAAAAGGCAGAGCACCTGCCCACAAGACACAAAGCCGCAGGCTAAAGGAGAGATCAATCTCCAACACAGATGAACTTGGAAGTAATCCCCCTAAGGAATTAGCTTGCTAACACACATCCAATGTGCAATAGCTGCAGCAGAGACACTGCAAACCCATTCGCCTGCAGAGCAGTAAATCCATAAGGTTACCACAGCAAGCTGACCAAGGGAAACCAACCATAAAGGCGTAAGTCCAGCCCAATGAGCATCAGCACTCAACAACCTGGCCAACTGTGACCAGGTCAATTAGTCCAAGTAAAAAGACATAGCCCAAGTTCCCACAAACCCCAAACAAGCCGTAGAGCCAAAAAGTCCGGCAACAACTCCACAAAGGAAAACACTGAGCAAAGCCTCAGCAACTGGAAACACCAAGGAGAAAACAGATCCGAGACCCGAATTGTTTAAACAAACAATATCTGAGAACTTAACACCCCGTCTGATATGAAAAACCAGACCACAGGGAGATATCAATGCAATATCCAGATCAACTCAGATAACGAGATAACTCGCAAGTGCTGACCCAAGGAAGAGACCACCCCTTGCCAAAGTCCAATGCTCCAAAGGAGCTAAGGCGTTAAAAGTTGTACAACGACACTAGAGCCCATACTCTCTCAAACAGCAGCAGGACAACAAGCAAGGGGATACCCCGAGGCCAAAATCACTTGAGCAAAAGATCTAAA
>NC_069503.1:190845181-190937681 GCF_027579735.1 Bombina bombina | reverse complement strand
CCCCGGATGAAATGTCTGACGACTCAGAAAATCCGCTTCCCAATTTTCCACTCCTGGGATGTGGATTGCAGACAAGTGGCAGGAGTGAGTCTCCGCCCATTGAATGATTTTGGTCACTTCTTCCATCGCCAGGGAACTCCTTGTTCCCCCCTGATGGTTGATGTACGCAACAGTTGTCATGTTGTCTGATTGAAACCGTATGAACTTGGCCTTTGCTAGCTGAGGCCAAGCCTTGAGAGCATTGAATATCGCTCTCAGTTCCAGAATATTTATCGGTAGAAGAGATTCTTCCCGAGACCAAAGACCCTGAGCTTTCAGGGGTCCCCAGACCGCGCCCCAGCCCACCAGACTGGCGTCGGTCGTGACAATGACCCACTCTGGTCTGCGGAAGCTCATCCCCTGTGACAGGTTGTCCAGGGACAGCCACCAACGGAGTGAATCTCTGGTCCTCTGATTTACTTGTATCGTCGGAGACAAGTCTGTATAGTCCCCATTCCACTGACTGAGCATGCACAGTTGTAATGGTCTTAGATGAATACGCGCAAAAGGAACTATGTCCATTGCCGCTACCATCAAACCTATTACTTCCATGCACTGCGCTATGGAAGGAAGAGGAACAGAATGAAGTATTTGACAAGAGTTCAGAAGTTTTGTTTTTCTGGCCTATGTCAGAAAAATCCTCATTTCTAAGGAGTCTATTATTGTTCCCAAGAAGGGAACCCTTGTTGACGGAGATAGAGAACTCTTTTCTACGTTCACTTTCCATCCGTGAGATCTGAGAAAGGCCAGGACAATGTCCGTGTGAGCCTTTGCTTGAGGAAGGGACGACGCTTGAATCAGAATGTCGTCCAAGTAAGGTACTACTGCAATGCCCCTTGGTCTTAGCACCGCTAGAAGGGACCCTAGTACCTTTGTGAAAATCCTTGGAGCAGTGGCTAATCCGAACGGAAGTGCCACAAACTGGTAATGCTTGTCCAGGAATGCGAACCTTAGGAACCGATGATGTTCCTCGTGGATAGGAATATGTAGATACGCATCCTTTAAATCCACCGTGGTCATGAATTGACCTTCCTGGATGGAAGGAAGAATTGTTCGAATGGTTTCCATTTTGAACGATGGAACCTTGAGAAACTTGTTTAGGATCTTGAGATCTAAGATTGGTCTGAACGTTCCCTCTTTTTTGGGAACTACGAACAGATTGGAGTAGAACCCCATCCCTTGTTCTCCTAATGGAACAGGATGAATCACTCCCATTTTTAACAGGTCTTCTACACAATGCAAGAATGCCTGTTTTTTTATGTGGTCTGAAGACAATTGAGACCTGTGGAACCTCCCCCTTGGGGGAAGCCCCTTGAATTCCAGAAGATAACCTTGGGAGACTATTTCTAGCGCCCAAGGATCCAGAACATCTCTTGCCCAAGCCTGAGCGAAGAGAGAGAGTCTGCCCCCCACCAGATCCGGTCCCGGATCGGGGGCCAACATCTCATGCTGTCTTGGTAGCAGTGGCAGGTTTCTTGGCCTGCTTTCCTTTGTTCCAGCCTTGCATTGGTCTCCAGGCTGGTTTGGCTTGAGAAGTATTACCCTCCTGCTTAGAGGACGTAGCACTTGGGGCTGGTCCGTTTCTGCGAAAGGGACGAAAATTAGGTTTATTTTTGGCCTTGAAAGACCTATCCTGAGGAAGGGCGTGGCCCTTGCCCCCAGTGATATCAGAGATAATCTCTTTCAAGTCAGGGCCAAACAGCGTTTTCCCCTTGAAAGGAATGTTAAGCAATTTGTTCTTGGAAGACGCATCCGCTGACCAAGATTTTAACCAAAGCGCTCTGCGCGCCACAATAGCAAACCCAGAATTTTTCGCCGCTAACCTAGCCAATTGCAAAGTGGCGTCTAGGGTGAAAGAATTAGCCAATTTGAGAGCACGAATTCTGTCCATAATCTCCTCATAAGAAGAATTATTATTGATCGCCTTTTCTAGCTCATCGAACCAGAAACACGCGGCTGTAGTGACAGGGACAATGCATGAAATTGGTTGTAGAAGGTAACCTTGCTGAACAAACATCTTTTTAAGCAAACCTTCTAATTTTTTATCCATAGGATCTTTGAAAGCACAACTATCTTCTATGGGTATAGTGGTGCGTTTGTTTAGAGTAGAAACCGCCCCCTCGACCTTGGGGACTGTCTGCCATAAGTCCTTTCTGGGGTCGACCATAGGAAACAATTTTTTAAATATGGGGGGAGGGACGAAAGGTATACCGGGCCTTTCCCATTCTTTATTTACAATGTCCGCCACCCGCTTGGGTATAGGAAAAGCTTCGGGGGGCCCCGGGACCTCTAGGAACTTGTCCATTTTACATAGTTTCTCTGGAATGACCAAATTCTCACAATCATCCAGAGTGGATAACACCTTAAGCAGAGCGCGGAGATGTTCCAACTTAAATTTAAATGTAATCACATCAGGTTCAGCTTGTTGAGAAATTTTCCCTGAATCTGAAATTTCTCCCTCAGACAAAACCTCCCTGGCCCCCTCAGACTGGTGTAGGGGCCCTTCAGAACCAATATCATCAGCGTCCTCATGCTCTTCAGTATTTTCTAAAACAGAGCAGTCGCGCTTTCGCTGATAAGTGGGCATTTTGGCTAAAATGTTTTTGATAGAATTATCCATTACAGCCGTTAATTGTTGCATAGTAAGGAGTATTGGCGCGCTAGATGTACTAGGGGCCTCCTGTGTGGGCAAGACTGGTGTAGACGAAGGAGGGGATGATGCAGTACCATGCTTACTCCCCTCACTTGAGGAATCATCTTGGGCATCATTTTCTCTAAATTTTGTGTCACATAAATCACATCTATTTAAATGAGAAGGAACCTTGGCTTCCCCACATTCAGAACACAGTCTATCAGGTAGTTCAGACATGTTAAACAGGCATAAACTTGATAACAAAGTACAAAAAACGTTTTAAAATAAAACCGTTACTGTCACTTTAAATTTTAAACTGAACACACATTATTACTGCAATTGCGAAAAAGTATGAAGGAATTGTTCAAAATTCACCAAAATTTCACCACAGTGTCTTAAAGCCTTAAAAGTATTGCACACCAAATTTGGAAGCTTTAACCCTTAAAATAACGGAACCGGAGCCGTTTTAATATTTAACCCCTTTACAGTCCCTGGTATCTGCTTTGCTGAGACCCAACCAAGCCCAAAGGGGAATACGATACCAAATGACGCCTTCAGAAAGTCTTTTCTATGTATCAGAGCTCCTCACACATGCATCTGCATGTCATGCTTCTCAAAAACAAGTGCGCAATACAGGCGCGAAAATGAGACTCTGCCTATGATTAGGGAAAGCCCCTAGAGAATAAGGTGTCCAATACAGTGCCTGACGGTTATTTTACAAAATTCCCAAGATTAAAATAATTCCTCAAGGCTATGGAGTATAAAATATGTTTATATATAAATCGATTTAGCCCAGAAAATGTCTACAGTCTTAAAAAGCCCTTGTGAAGACCTTTTTTTCTGTCTGTAATAAAAATGGCTTACCGGATCCCATAGGGAAAATGACAGCTTCCAGCATTACATCGTCTTGTTAGAATGTGTCATACCTCAAGCAGCAAAAACATAATTTATGCTTACCTGATAAATTCCTTTCTTCTGTTGTGTGATCAGTCCACGGGTCATCATTACTTCTGGGATATTATCTGCTCCCCTACAGGAAGTGCAAGAGGATTCACCCAGCAGAGTTACTATATAGCTCCTCCCCTCTACGTCACCTCCAGTCATTCGACCAAAGACCAACGAGAAAGGAGAAACCAAGGGTGTAGTGGTGACTGAATTATAATTTAAAAAATATGTACCTGCCTTAAAAAACAGGGCGGGCCGTGGACTGATCACACAACAGAAGAAAGGAATTTATCAGGTAAGCATAAATTATGTTTTCTTCTGTTATGTGTGATCAGTCCACGGGTCATCATTACTTCTGGGATACCAATACCAAAGCAAAAGTACACGGATGACGGGAGGGATAGGCAGGCTCATTATACAGAAGGAACCACTGCCTGAAGAACCTTTCTCCCAAAAATAGCCTCCGAAGAAGCAAAAGTGTCAAATTTGTAAAATTTGGAAAAAGTATGAAGCGAAGACCAAGTTGCAGCCTTGCAAATCTGTTCAACAGAGGCCTCATTCTTAAAGGCCCAAGTGGAAGCCACAGCTCTAGTGGAATGAGCTGTAATTCTTTCAGGAGGCTGCTGTCCAGCAGTCTCATAGGCTAAACGTATTATGCTACGAAGCCAAAAAGAGAGAGAGGTAGCAGAAGCTTTTTGACCTCTCCTCTGTCCAGAATAAACGACAAACAGGGAAGAAGTTTGGCGAAAATCTTTAGTTGCCTGCAAGTAGAACTTGAGGGCACGAACTACATCCAGATTGTGTAGAAGACGTTCCTTCTTTGAAGAAGGATTTGGACACAAGGATGGAACAACAATCTCTTGATTGATATTTCTGTTAGTGACTACCTTAGGTAAGAACCCAGGTTTAGTACGCAGAACTACCTTGTCTGAGTGAAAGATCAGATAAGGAGAATCACAATGTAGGGCTGATAACTCAGAGACTCTTCGAGCCGAGGAAATAGCCATTAAAAATAGAACTTTCCAAGATAACAATTTTATATCAATGGAATGAAGGGGTTCAAACGGAACACCCTGTAAAACGTTAAGAACTAAGTTTAAACTCCATGGCGGAGCAACAGTTTTAAACACAGGCTTGATCCTAGCTAAAGCCTGACAAAAAGCCTGGATGTCTGAATTTTCTGACAGACGCCTGTGTAACAAGATGGACAGAGCTGAGATCTGTCCCTTTAATGAGCTAGCCGATAAACCCTTTTCTAAACCTTCTTGTAGAAAAGACAATATCCTAGGAATCCTAACCTTACTCCAGGAGTAATCTTTGGATTCACACTAGTATAGGTATTTACGCCATATCTTATGGTAAATCTTTCTGGTAACAGGCTTCCTAGCCTGTATCAGGGTATCAATAACCGACTCAGAAAAACCACGTTTTGATAAAATCAAGCGTTCAATTTCCAAGCAGTCAGCTTCAGAGAAGTTAGACTTTGACGATTGAATGGACCCTGAATCAGAAGGTCCTGTCTTAGAGGTAGAGACCAAGGCGGACAGGATGACATGTCCACTAGATCTGCATACCAAGTCCTGCGCGGCCATGCAGGCGCTATTAGAATCACTGATGCTCTCTCCTGTTTGATTTTGGCAATCAATCGAGGAAGCAGTGGAAAGGGTGGAAACACATAAGCCATCCTGAAGTTCCAAGGTGCTGTCAAAGCATCTATCAGAACCGCTCCCGGATCCCTGGATCTGGATCCGTAGCGAGGAAGTTTGGCGTTCTGGCGAGACGCCATGAGATCTATCTCTGGTTTGCCCCAACGTTGAAGTATTTGGGCAAAGACCTCCGGATGAAGTTCCCACTCCCCCGGATGAAGAGTCTGGCGACTCAAGAAATTCGCCTCCCAGTTCTCCACTCCCGGGATGTGGATTGCTGACAAGTGGCAAGAGTGAGACTCTGCCCAGCGAAATATCTTTGATACTTCTATCATTGCTAGGGAGCTTCTTGTCCCTCCTTGATGGTTGATGTAAGCTACAGTCGTGATGTTGTCCGACTGAAACCTGATGAACCCCCGAGTCTTTAACTGGGGCCAAGATAGAAGGGCATTGAGAACTGCTCTCAATTCCAGAATGTTTATTGGCAGGAGACTTTCCTCCTGACTCCATTGTCCCTGAGCCTTCAGAGAATTCCAGACAGCGCCCCAACCTAGAAGGCTGGCGTCTGTTGTTACAATTGTCCAGTCCGGCCTGCTGAACGGCATCCCCCTGGACAGATGTGGCCGAGAAAGCCACCATAGAAGAGAGTTTCTGGTCTTTTGATCCAGATTCAGAGTGGGGGACAAATCTGAGTAATCCCCATTCCACTGACTCAGCATGCACAATTGCAGCGGTCTGAGATGTAGGCGTGCAAAGGGAACTATGTCCATTGCTGCTACCATTAAGCCGATCACCTCCATGCATTGAGCTACTGACGGGAGTTGAATGGAATGAAGGACACGGCATGCATTTAGAAGCTTTGTTAATCTGTCTTCTGTCAGATAAATCCTCATTTCTACAGAATCTATAAGAGTCCCCAAGAATGGAACTCTTGTGAGAGGAAAGAGAGAACTCTTCTTTTCGTTCACTTTCCATCCATGCGACCTTAGAAATGCCAGAACTAACTCTGTATGAGACTTGGCAGTTTGAAAGCTTGAAGCTTGTATCAGAATGTCGTCTAGGTACGGAGCTACCGAAATTCCTCGCGGTCTTAGTACCGCCAGAAGGGCACCCAGAACCTTTGTAAAGATTCTTGGAGCCGTAGCCAATCCGAATGGAAGGGCTACAAACTGGTAATGCCTGTTTAAGAAGGCAAACCTTAGATACCGGTAATGATCTTTGTGAATCGGTATGTGAAGGTAAGCAACCTTTAAATCCACTGTGGTCATGTACTGACCCTCTTGGATCATGGGTAAGATTGTCCGAATAGTTTCCATTTTGAACGATGGAACTCTTAGGAATTTGTTTAGGATCTTTAAATCCAAGATTGGCCTGAAAGTTCCCTCTTTTTTGGGAACCACAAACAGGTTTGAGTAAAACCCTTGTCCTTGTTCCGACCGCGGAACCGGATGGATCACTCCCATTAATAATAGATCTTGTACACAGCGTAGAAACGCGTCCTTCTTTATTTGGTTTGTTGACAACCTTGACAGATGAAATCTCCCTTTTGGGGGAGAGAATTTGAAGTCTAGAAGGTATCCCTGAGATATGATCTCTAGCGCCCAGGGATCCTGGACATCTCTTGCCCAAGCCTGGGCGAAGAGAGAGAGTCTGCCCCCCACTAGATCCGGTCCCGGATCGGGGGCCCTCGGTTCATGCTGTCTTTGAGGCAGCAGCAGGTTTACTGGCCTGCTTGCCCTTGTTCCAGAACTGGTTAGGCTTCCAGCCTTGTCTGTAACGAGCAACAGTTCCTCCCTGTTTTGGTGCAGTGGAGGTTGGCGCTGCTCCTGCTTTGAAATTCCGAAAGGGACGAAAATTAGACTGTCTAGCCTTAGCTTTGGCTTTGTCTTGAGGTAGAGCGTGGCCCTTACCTCCTGTAATGTCAGCAATAATTTCTTTCAAACCGGGCCCAAATAAAGTTTGCCCCTTGAAAGGTATATTAAGTAATTTGGACTTAGAAGTTACATCAGCCGACCAGGATTTTAGCCACAGCGCCCTGCGTGCCTGAATGGCGAATCCTGAATTCTTAGCCGTAAGTTTGGTTAAATGTACTACGGCCTCCGAAATGAATGAATTAGCTAGTTTAAGGACTCTAAGCCTGTCCGTAATGTCGTCCAGCGTAGCTGAACTAAGGTTCTCTTCTAGAGACTCAATCCAAAATGCTGCCGCAGCCGTGATCGGCGCGATGCATGCAAGGGGTTGTAATATAAAACCTTGTTGAACAAACATTTTCTTAAGGTAACCCTCTAATTTTTTATCCATAGGATCTGAAAAAGCACAGCTATCCTCCACCGGGATAGTGGTACGCTTAGCTAAAGTAGAAACTGCTCCCTCCACCTTAGGGACCGTTTGCCATAAGTCCCGTGTGGTGGCGTCTATTGGAAACATCTTTCTAAATATTGGAGGGGGTGAGAACGGCACACCGGGTCTATCCCACTCCTTAGTAACAATTTCAGTTAATCTCTTAGGTATAGGAAAAACGTCAGTACTCGCCGGTACCGCAAAGTATTTATCCAACCTACACATTTTCTCTGGTATTGCAACAGCGTTACAATCGTTGAGAGCTGCTAAGACCTCCCCTAGTAATACACGGAGGTTTTCCAATTTAAATTTAAAATTTGAAATATCTGAATCCAATCTGTTTGGATCAGAACCGTCACCTACAGAATGAAGCTCTCCGTCCTCATGCTCTGCAAGCTGTGACGCAGTATCAGACATGGCCCTAGAATTATCAGCGCACTCTGTTCTCACCCCAGAGTGATCACGCTTGCCTCTTAGTTCTGGTAATTTAGCCAAAACTTCAGTCATAACAGTAGCCATATCTTGTAATGTTATCTGTAATGGCTGCCCAGATGTACTAGGCGCCATAATATCACGCACCTCCCGGGCGGGAGATGCAGGTACTGACACGTGAGGCGAGTTAGTCGGCATAACTCTCCCCTCGCTGTTTGGTGAAATTTGTTCAATTTGTACAGATTGGCTTTTATTTAAGGTAGCATCAATACAGCTAGTACATAAATTTCTATTGGGCTCCACCTTGGCATTGGAACAAATGACACAGGTATCTTCCTCTGAATCAGACATGTTTAACACACTAGCAATAAACATGCAACTCGGTTACAATTTTATTTAATAAAAACGTACTGTGCCTCAAAAGCACTAAACGATTAAATGACAGTTGAAATAATGAACTGAAAAACAGTTATAGCATCACTCTTAACAAACAACACAACTTTTTAGCAAAGGTTTGTTCCCATTAGTAAAATAACACTAATTAAATTTTAAACATAAAAATTACAGAGCAACGTTTTAAATCACAGTCACTATATAAATCTCACAGCTCTGCTGAGAGAATCTACTTCCCTTCAAAGAAGTTTGAAGACCCCTGAGTTCTGTCAGAGATGAACCGGATCATGCAGAAAATATAAGTGTAACTGACTGAAAATTTTTTGATGCGTAGCAAAGAGCGCCAAAAAACGGCCCCTCCCCCTCACACACAGCAGTGAGAGAGAAACGAAACTGTCATAATCAAAACAAGCAAACTGCCAAGTGGAAAAATAATGCCCAAATATTTATTCACTCAGTACCTCAGAAATGCAAACTATTCTACATTCCAGCAAAAACGTTTAACATGAATTAAATACCTATTAAAAGGTTTAATGTACTTTTACAGAGTAATTCCGGTGAAATACCATCCCCAGAATACTGAAGTGTAGAGTATACATACATGTCATTATAACGGTATAGCAGGATTTTCTCATCAATTCCATTCAGAAAATAAAAACTGCTACATACCTCAATGCAGATTCAACTGCCCGCTGTCCCCTGATCTGAAGCTTTTACCTCCCTCAGATGGCCGAGAAACAGCAATATGATCTTAACTACTCCGGTTAAAATCATAAGAAAAACTCTGGTAGATTCTTCTTCAAACTCTGCCAGAGAAGTAATAACACGCTCCGGTGCTATTGTAAAATAACAAACTTTTGATTGAAGTTATAAAAACTAAGTATAATCACCATAGTCCTCTCACACCTCCTATCTAGTCTTTGGGTGCAAGAGAATGACTGGGGGTGACGTAGAGGGGA
Source organism: Bombina bombina (assembly GCF_027579735.1). Classification (NCBI taxonomy): domain Eukaryota; kingdom Metazoa; phylum Chordata; class Amphibia; order Anura; family Bombinatoridae; genus Bombina; species Bombina bombina. The sequence goes on along the minus strand of NC_069503.1, from coordinate 190,928,295 downwards.
GGAGCTATATAGCAACTCTGCTGGGTGAATCCTCTTGCACTTCCTGTAGGGGAGCAGATAATATCCCAGAAGTAATGATGACCCGTGGACTGATCACACATAACAGAAGAAAGTCTGCTCACTGTTCCCCCAACTGAAGTTAATTCCTCTCAACAGTCCTGTGTGGAAACAGCCATCGATTTTAGTAACGGTTGCTAAAATCATTTTCCTCTTACAAACAGAAATCTTCATCTCTTTTCTGTTTCAGAGTAAATAGTATATACCAGCACTATTTTAAAATAACAAACTCTTGATTGAATAATAAAAACTACAGTTAAACACTAAAAAACTCTAAGCCATCTCCGTGGAGATGTTGCCTGTACAACGGCAAAGAGAATGACTGGGGAAGGCGGAGCCTAGGAGGGATCATGTGACCAGCTTTGCTGGGCTCTTTGCCATTTCCTGTTGGGGAAGAGAATATCCCACAAGTAAGGATGACGCCGTGGACCGGACACACCTATGTTGGAGAAATTGTTTTGTCGTCCTTTTTCTTTATTTCTCTTGTCTTGCGGGAGAAGATGACCCTTACCTCCCGTGATATCAGAGATAATCTCCTTCAGATCGGGTCCGAACAAAGTCTTCCCCTTGTATGGAATGGCTAGAAGCTTAGACTTAAGACACATCCGCAGAGCAGGGCTTTACCCATAAGGCTCTGCGGCCCATGATAGACAAACTCGATATCTTCACTCCCCATTTGATAACTTGAAGGGAAGCGTCTGAAATAAAGGCCTTTGCAAGTTTGAGAGCCTTTATCCTATCCAGAGAAGTCTCAATCCTGAGGGCCTCAGATAGCGCATCAAACCAATATGCCGCCGCATTAGTAATGGTGGTGGCAATACACACAGACGGCTGCCAAATACAAAATAACTCAAAAAGGAGTAAGAGAGAAAACGCAGAGCACTGCATGTGGACTATAAATTTTTAGGAATTTGTAGCATATCTTGATCAGCGTCACTATGCTTCCTAGACAAACATACGCCCTAGAAAGGAGTAGGTTTAGACAAGACTAACTTTATCAAATTAAAGATCACTCAAAAAAAAAAAGAGAGGACTCCTAGCAGGGCGTCTTGATCCATCCTGAGTCACAAAGGATGAATTACACTAACGAACAGTTGGGATTCCTCAACAAAAAATAACACATACAAAACGTTACAGTCTCTTTAAATTTTAAAAGGTTACTTTTTTATTTTTTTTATTTTAATCTTCTGAAAGACACTTATAAATAAACGTTACTCTACTCAAAGATATTGGAGTTTGTAAGGAACCGCAGAGCACTGCCAGAGTGTTATAAAATTCTTTGAACACCTCCTCAATCAGGCACATATGAGACAGCTTACATTTTATTGATAATAAAATTCAATATATAACTACAGTTCCGGTTTATTTAAATGTTGATGTAAAACATATATTTATAACCAATGACAGAAACGATAGAATAAAAACGTGAGGGAATATAAACACCTTTACATCTCAGCCTGTTACCCAGCTGAGACGAAAGATATCCTTCACAATCCTGTCACCATAGCGCTGACTGAAGCGCAAATACTCTGTTAATAACAGCTCCTATCCCTCCGATAACAGGAAGAGAAAAGGAGGAAGTGGATCACACAAGCGCCATTCTGGACTTCTCCCGCTCAAAGAGAAGAGCGCACATACACGGCGCCATCCAACAAGCTCCGCCCTTCATGGGCGTTACATAAGCCAACTCCCGGTCGCCATTGTTTAAGTATAGGCGCCGGGAGCAAAGAAAAGAATGGTATACCGCTGTTACTTGCGCACTTGAGTTAAACAGCCACCTCATCCAGAGAAGTCTTGTGACAACTGTTCTCTGTGTAATCTCCCGGTCAACTTGCTTAAGTATAGGCACCGGGAGGCAAGTATAAAACACACAACATACTGTTCTAACAAGACAAAAAGCATGAATATATTCTACATAACATTAGAGCCTCTGGAAAAAGCTCAATAAAAAATGTCCCGGTCGGTTTTAATATTAGATATGAGACCGCCGGGAGATGAGACACATGTAAACCCCAGTGTCCTAGCTGCCTTAAGTCCCCTAATAGGCTAGGAGAATCTTCCATTTAGTTCAATGAGTTCTAGAAAAATAAAAGTGCCCAGGCCTTTTTCTGAGATCCTCTACCCCCAGAAATAAAGTCAGCACTTACTTCATTTTCTGCCTGGCAGCAAGGCAGTTCCTAGGTTTAGGAGGTCCTCTCCCTCCCATGGACCTGTAATGAAAATGAAAGTCCTGAGTAAAATCCCTCAGGTTTTCTTAGTAAGGGCAGCATCAGAATATGGGAGGCACAGTGAGAATTATGTCCCACAAGTTCCCATTGCTTTAAAGCCACCAAAAACTCTACTGAAGAGACTGATATGGACTACGGCTACACCCCAGAACAAAGCAGCACACTCTGGCACTACTTTAAAAATAATAAACTCTTGATTGAAGAATCTATACTAACACCTCACTTTACCTCCTCCTAACGTAGGCAAAGAGAATGACTGGGGTGGGAGGGAAGGGAGGAGCTATATATAGCAACTCTGCTGTGGTGCTTTTAGCCTCCTCCTGCGGACCAGGTGGTGAATATCCCACAAGTAAGGATGAAATCCGTGGACTCGTGTCTTTAAAAAGAAAGAAAATGTATGCTTACCTGATAAATGTATTTCTTTTTTGACACAATGAGTCCACGGATCATCTTAAGTACTAATGGATATTCACCTCCTGGTCAGCAGGAGGCGGCAAAGAGCACCACAGCAAAGCTGTTAAATAGCTCATCCATTCCCTCCCACTCCAGTCATTCGACTGAAGTTAAGGAAAGAAAGGAAAAACCAAGGAGCAGAGGTGTCTGAAGTTTATAAAAAAACAACAACCTGTCTTACAAGAACAGGGCGGGCCGTGGACTCATCGTGTCAAAAAAGAAATACATTTATCAGGCAAGCATAAACTTTTTCCACGGATCATCTTAATTACTAATGGGATCCAATACCCAAGCTAGAGTACACAGATGATACGGGAGTGACAAGACAGGGCCCCTAAACGGAAGGCACCACTGCTTGAAGAACCTTTCTCCCAAAAAAAGGCCCAGCCGAGGCAAAAGTGTCGAATTTGTAGAATTTTGAAAAAGTGTGCAGAGAGGACCAAGTTGCAGCCTTGCAAATCTGTTTGACAGAAGCTTAATTTTTGAATGCCCATGAGGAAGCAATAGCCCTCGTGGAATGAGCCGTAACCTTCTCGGGAGGCTGCTGTCCAGCAGTCTCATATGCAAAATGTATAATACTCTTAAGCAAAAAAGAAAGAGAAATAGCCGTAGCTTTCTGTCCCTTACGTTTTCCTGAGAAAATCACCATAACTTAGGAAACAAATATACTTATCCATATACACTCGTCCACTAATAGTAGACAGGCAAACCAGTACTGAAACAAATCAGCAGAGGTAATGTAATAGGAGTATAATGTCGATCTGTAAAGGGAGGAAGACGATGAATCCCTGTGACCGAATTTACAGAGAGCCCATGAAAAGATTTCCAATGAGGCGAAAACATGTAGTCATGAGGCAGTACTCCTTTCACATCCCTCTGACAAGCACTGTACTCTGAAGGGAACTGAGCTTTAATATGCTCTGAAGCACCTTTCAATGAAGAGATCAATCACATCAACATGCTTCAACCACATTGGAGTTTAAAACTGAGGTATGTGTGAGATGGGTGGGGGTTATAGGTTTTTGAAGTTTGGGAAACTTTGCCTTCCTCCTGGAATGTATATCCCGTAACAGCTCGTGGACTCTCGTCACCTATATGAAAGAAACAACTTTGCAATACATTAAACGTTGCAACTTGAAATGTACCCTGCTACATATCCGTCGCTAATTGGCTAACTCTGCTACATATGTTGCTAATTGGCATTATCAAATAACTGCATAACTATGCTATCTATATTAACTTTATCACAGTGGCTAGCTGTGGTCTGTGGATTAAAGCCCATATTGGCTACTCCAAATCAGAAAAAACATAATTTATGTAAATTCATTTCTTTCATATTGGCAAGAGTCCATAAGCTAGTGACATATGGGATATACAATCCTACCAGGAGGGGCAACGTTTCCCAAACCTCAAAATGCCTATAAATACACCCCTCACCACACCCACAATTCAGTTAAATAGCCAAGCAGTGGGGTGATAAAGAAAGGAGTAGAAAGCACCAACAAAGGAAATTTGGAAATAATTGTGCTTTATACAAAAAATCATAACCACCATAAAAAGGGTGGGCCTCATGGACTCTTGCCAATATGAAAGAAATGAATTTATCAGGTAAGTTCTTACATAAATTATGTTTTCTTTCATGTAATTGGCAAGAGTCCATGAGCTAGTGACATATGGGATATCAATACCCAAGATGTGGAGTCTTCCACTCAAGAGTCACTAGAGAGGGAGGGAATAAAAATAAAAACAGCCATATTCCGCTGAAAAAATTAATAAACAACCCAAAAACAAAAAATAAGTTTATTTCATCTTTGAAAGAAAAAAACTTAAATCAAAAGCAGAAGAATCAAACTGAAACAGCTGCCTGAAGAACTTTTCTACCAAAAACTGCTTCCGAAGAAGCAAATACATCAAAACGGTAGAATTTAGTAAATGTATGAAAAGAGGACCAAGTCGCCGCTTTGCAAATCTGATCAACTGAAGCTTCATTCTTAAAAGCCCACTAAGTGGAAAATGATCTAGTAGAATGAGCTGTAATTCTCTGAGGCGGGGCCTGACCCGACTCCAAATAAGCTTGATGAATCAAAAGTTTCAACCAAGAAGCCAAGGAACTAGCAGAAGCCTTCTGACCTTTCCTAGGACCAGAAAATAAAACAAATAGACTGGAAGTCTTCCTGAAATCTTTAGTAGCTTCCACATAATATTTTAAAGCTCTTACCACATCCAAAGAATGTAAGGATCTCTCCAAAGAATTCTTAGGATTAGGACATAAGGAAGGGACAACAATTTCTCTACTAATGTTGTTAGAATTCACAAACTTAGGTAAAAATTGAAAAGAAGTCCGCAAAACTGCCTTATCCTGATGAAAAATCAGAAAAGGAGACTCACAAGAAAGAGCAGATAGCTCCGAAACTCTTCTAGCAGAAGAGATAGCCAAAAGGAACAACACTTTCCAAGAAAGTAGTTTAATGTCCAAAGAATGCATAGGTTCAAATGGAGGAGCCTGTAATGCCTTCAGAACCAAATTAAGACTCCAAGGAGGAGAAATTGATTTAATGAAAGGCTTAATACGTACTAAAGCCTGTACAAAACAGTGAATATCAGGAAGTATAGCAATCTTTCTGTGAAATAAAACAGAAAGAGCAGAGATTTGTCCTTTCAAGGAACTTGCAGACAAACCCTTATCCAAACCATCCTGAAGGAACTGTAAAATTCTAGGAATTCTAAAAGAATGCCAAGAGAATTTATGAGAAGAACACCATGAAATGTAAGTCTTCCAAACTCTATAATAAATCTTTCTAGAGACAGATTTACGAGCTTGTAACATAGTATTAATCACTGAGTCAGAGAAACCTATATGACTCAGAACTAAGCGTTCAATTTCCACACCTTCAAATTTAATGATTTGAGATCCTGATGGAAAAACGGACCTTGAGATAGTAGGTCCGGCAGTAACGGAAGTGGCCAAGGCGGGCAACTGGACATCCGCACCAGATCCGCATACCAAAACCTGTGTGGCCATGCTGGAGCCAACAGCAACACAAAAGACTGTTCCATGATGATTTTGGAGATCACTCTTGGAAGGAGAACTAGAGGCGGGAAGATGTAAGCAGGATGATAACACCAAGGAAGTGTCAGTGCATCCACTGCTTCCGCCTGAACATCCCTGGACCTGGACAGGTATCTGGGAAGTTTCTTGTTTAGATGAGAGGCCATGAGATCTATCTCTGGAAGACCCCACATCTGAACAATCTGAGAAAACACATCTGGATGGAGAGACCACTCCCCTGGATGTAAAGTCTGGCGGCTGAGATAATCCGCCTCCCAATTGTCTAGACCTGGGATATGCACCGCAGAGATTAGACAAGAGCTGGATTCCGCCCAAGCAAGTATCCAAGATACTTCTTTCATAGCATAGTCCCACCCGATGATTGACATAAGCCACAGCTGTGATATTGTCTGTCTGAAAACAAATGAACGGTTCTCTCTTTAGCAGAGGCCAAAACTGAAGAGCCCTGAGAATTGCACGGAGTTCTAAAATATTTATTGGTAATCTCGCCTATTGAGATTTCCAAACCCCTTGTGCTGTCAGAGATCCCCAAACAGCTCCCCAACCTGAAAGACTCACATCTGTTGAGATCACAGTCCAGGTTGGCCGAACAAAAGAGGCCCCTTGAACTAAACGATGGTGATCTATCCACCATGTCAGAGTGTTGTACATTGGGACTCAAGGATATTAATTGTGATATCTTTGTATAATCCCTTCACCATTGATTCAGCATGCAAAGCTGTAGAGGTCTCATGTGAAAACGAGCAAAGGGGATCGCGTCCGATGCTGCAGTCATGAGACCTAAAACTTCCATGGACATAGCTACTGAAGGGAATGACTGAGACTGAAGGTGCCAGCATGCTGCAACCAATTTTAAATGTCTCTTGTCTGTTAGAGACAGAGTCATGGACACTGAATCTAACTGGAAGCCTAAAAAGGTGACCCTTGTCTGAGGAATCAAGAAACTTTTTGGTAAATTGATCCTCCAACCATGTTTCCGAAGAAACAACACTAGTTGATTCGTGTGAGATTCTGCAGTATGTAAAGACTGAGCTAGTACCAAGATATCGTCCAAATAAGGAAACACTGCAATACCCTGTTCTCTGATTGCAGATAGTAGGGCACCCAGAACCTTTGAAAAGATTCTTGGAGCTGTTGCTAGGCCAAATGGAAGAGCAACAAATTGGTAATGCTTGTCTAGAAAAGAGAATCTCAGAAACTGATAGTGTTCTGGATGAATCGGAATATGAAGGTATGCATCCTGCAAGTCTATTGTGGACATATGTCCTTGCTGAACAAAAGGCAGAATAGTCCTTATAGTCACCATCTTGAAAGTTGCTACTCTTACTTAACGATTCAAAATTTTCAGATCCAGAACTGGTCTGAACAAATTTTCTTTCTTTGGTACAATGAATAGGTTTAAATAAAACCCCAAACTTTGTTCCTGAGGAGGAACTGGCATGATTACCCCTGAAGACTCCAGGTCTGAAACACACTTCAGAAAAGCCTGAGCTTTTACTGAATTTACAGGGATGCGTGAGAGAAAAAAATCTTCTCACAGGAGGTCTTACTTTGAATCCTATTAGATACCCTTGAGAGACAATGCTCTGAATCCAATGATTTTGGACAGATGTTATCCAAAAATCCTTGAAAAACCTTAATCTGCCCCCTACCAGCTGAGCTGGAATGAGGGCCACACCGCGGACTTAGGGGCAGACTTTGGTTTCCTAAATGGCTTGGATTTATTCCAATTTGAGGAAGGCTTCCAATTGGAAGCAGATTCCTTGGGGGGAGGATTGAGTTTTTGTCATTATTCTGACGAAAGGAACGAAAACGGTTAGAAGCCTTAGATTTACCCTTAGGTTTTTTTTATCCTGAGGCAAAAATACTCCTTTTCCTCCAGTGATAGTTGAAATAATAAAATCCAACTGAGAACCAAATTAATTATTACCTTGGAAAGAAAGAGATAGTAATCTGGATTTAGATGTCATATCAGCATTCCAAGATTTAAGCCACAAAGCTCTTCTAGCTAATACAGCTAAAGACATGGATCTAACATCAATTTTGATAATATTAAAAATGGCATCACAAATAAAATTATTAGCATGTTGCAGTAAGCGAGTAATGCTAGATATGTCAGGATCCAATTCTTGTTGCGCTAAATTCTCCAACCAAAAAGTTGAGGCAGCCGCAACATCAGCCAAAGAAATAGCAGGTCTGAGAAGATGACCTGAATATAAATAGGCTTTCCTTAGATATGATTCAAGCTTCCTATCTAAAGGATCCTTAAAGGAAGTACTATCTTCCATAGGAATAGTGGTACGTTTAGCAAGAGTAGAAATAGCCCCATCAACTTTGGGGATTTTTTCCCAAAACTCTATAGATTTTGCTGGTAAAGGATACAATTTTTTAAACCTTGAAGAAGGAATAAAAGAAGTACCTGGCTTATTCCATTCCCTAGAAATCATATCAGAAATAGCCTCAGGAATAGGAAAAACCCCTGGGGAAACCATGGGAGGTTTAAAAACAGCATTTAAACGTTTATTAGACTGAACGTCAATAGGACTGGTTACCTCAATATCCAGGTAATTAACACTTCTTTTAATAAAGAATGCATATACTCTATTTTAAATAAATAAGTAGGTTTGTCAGTGTCAATGTCTGAGGAAGGATCTTCTCAATCAGGTAGATCCTCATCAGAAGAGGATAAATTATTATGTTGCTGGTCATTTGAAATTTCATCAGCTAAATGAGAAGTTTTAAAAGACCTTTTACGTTTATTAGAAGGTGGAAATGCAGACAAAGCCTTCAGGATAGAATCAGAAAAAAATTCTTTAAAATTTACAGGTATATCATGTACATTAGAAGTTGAAGGAACTGCAACTGGCAATGTACTATTACTGATGGAAACACTATCTGCATGTAAAAGTTTATCATGACAACTATTACAAATGACATTTGGTGGAATAATTTCTACACTTTTACAACAAATGCACTTAGCTTTGGTAGAACCGATGTCAGGCAGCAATGTTCCAGCAGAAACTTCTGAGGCAGGATCAGATTGGGACATCTTGCTCAATGCAAGAGAAAAAACAACATATAAAGCAAAATTATCTATTTCCTTATATGACAGTTTCAGGAATGCAAAAAAAAATGCAAAAGCATAGGCCTCTGATAGAGAAAAAAGGAAGAGGCAAACATCAATGGGGTATTGAAATAATGAAAAAATTTGGCGCCAAGTATGACGCACAACGTAACATAAACTTTTTTGGCGCCAAAAATAACCGGAAATGACACACTTGCGTCACTAATGACGCCGCCGTGTGAAAGTTCTCGGCATCACGTATGACGCCGGAAATGATGAAGTTGCGTCATAAGCGTCTTTTCCTGCGCCAAAAAAATTTTCGCGACAAGAATGACGCAATAAAGTTTAGCATTTGACGCACCCGCGGGCCTAATGCCTGCAATAGCAAGAAGTAGTCAATTGAAAAAAAGACTAAAACCCCAGGTAAGAAAAACATTTTTTAAAATGTTTAAATTCCCCAAATATGAAACTGACAGTCTGCTGAAGGAAATACATGAACCTGACTCATGGCAAATATAAGTACAATACATATATTTAGAACTTTATATAAATGCATAAAGTGCCAAACCATAGCTGAGGTGTCTTAAGTAATAAAAAACATACTTACCAAAAGACACTCATCCACATATAGCAGATAGCCAAACCAGTACTAAAACAGTTATTAGTAGAGGTAATGGTAAATTGAGAGTATATCGTCGATCTGAAAAGGGAGGTAGGAGATGAATCTCTACGACCGATAACAGAAAACCTATGAAATAGACCCCCGTTAGAGAAATCATCGTATTCAATAGGTGATACTCCCTTCACGTCCCTCTGACATTCGCTGTACTCTGAGAGGAATCGGGCTTCAACAATAGCGCATATCAACGTAGAAATCTTAGCAAAAACTTACTTCACCACCTACATAGGAGGCAAAGTTTGTAAAACTGAATTGTGGGTGTGGTGAGGGGTGTATTTATAGGCATTTTGAGGTTTGGGAAACTTTGCCCCTCCTGGTACGATTGTGTATCCCATATGTCACTAGCTCATGGACTCTTGCCAATTACATGAAAGAAATGGAGGGTAGAGTTTGGCGAAAATAACTGGATGGTAATTTGTTTTAAACACATTAACATTTGGCTATAACTTGTTATTCTATAAAAACACAACAGATATGTCACAGTATTTACTATCCCCTTAAAAGTAAATGCACCCTCCTCCCAGTATTCTTTTTGCAATTCAGACAATTTTTTATAAGTTTCCAATGTACTATGACCAAATTTTCTTTATTATTTGCTTAATTTTCATGGCATTCTTTGTTGAAGAATATCTAGATAAATGCTTGTGTTTGGAGCACTATATGGCAAGTTTTGCAAAAATGCTTTTGAGCACTAAATAGCCCTGGCCTAGGTTTTCCTCAGAATAAAAGATGTACATGCTTAAAAAATGTCGCTAGCTCCAAATGCGACAAATTACTCAACTACTCATATCAAGCAAAAGGTAGAGCCACATATTTGAGATGCACAAGTCACAGCAAAATATAAAAAATCAATTTCAAAACAAAAAAAGTCATGCTGATAAACAAACCTGCATATTTGGCTGAGAGTGAGAAATAAATGGCTGTCCATGAGTAGGAGGGAACGGAGGTCTTGGAGGAGCAAAATGTCTCATATTTGATGAGTTTTGATTAAATGGAGGGATTCCCATAGGACCTGGACTTGGCATGTTCATTCGTACAGGACGCTCTCTTGAAAATCCTGGCTGGTTAAACCCGGGCTGTGGTGCAGGGCCAGGTGGTGGGAAGCCAGGCTGTGGCCCAGGACCTGGCTGATTAAACCTTGGTTGTGGCCCAGACCCAGGCTGGTTAAACCCAGGTTGATTAAGCCCAGGCTGGTTAAATCCTGGCTGAGGACCAGGCTGGTTAAAACCTGGCTGCGGGCCAGGGGGGTTGAAACCAGGTTGGTTAAAACCTGGTTGAGGTCCTGGTTGAGTAAACGGAGGCTGGGGTCCAGCTTGGTTGAAGCCAGGCTGGTTAAATCCAGGTTGGTTAAAACCAGTCTGAGGGCCAGGCTGATTGAATGCCTGCTGAGGACCAGGACCAGGCTGGTTGAATCCAGGTTGAGGACCTGGTTGGTTGAAGTTTGGGGGTGGTCCTTGCTGATTAAACCTGGGCTGTGGCCCTGGCTGGTTAAATCCCTGTCCATGTTGATTGTATGGAAGTGTATTCTGATTGGGAACTGGATGATTGCTACTTAGAAGTGGAGGTGGTGGTCCAGGTGGTGGATTTCGCTGATCAAACATATGGTGGTTTGGAAATCTTGGTTCTGTTAAAATAAACAAACAAAATTAAAAAATTCTATAAACAAAAAAGTCAACAAATGCACAAAAGGATACATACAGGTAATGTAAGCCAGGGTAGGAGGCAACTAGCCATAACATAAACTGCTTTAATAATAAGTATTTTGTTTTTTTTCCTTTTAATCAACAGTTTTAGTTGCAAAAGTAAGATGAAATGGCAGAGAGAACACAATAAAATCCAAAAAAAAAATGTGTGAAGCGTTAGAGATTTTCTAGTTTGTATAAACCTCATTTTGCCTCACATATAAATAAGGAAGAATTAGCTAAAATACATTGGTAACATATAGCAGGGATCACATACAATATCTTCATATGCTAAAAAATATTTTCTTGATATTCAAAGATGACATTTACTACCCTTTTCCAAAGAAAGGACAGACAATAGTGAAATACCATAAAACACAAACTGCATTACTTAATAAGGAAGGTATTGATGGTAAAAGCAACACAGCTCTAAGTGCATATGCATATAATCTTTCCAAACATAGCATCCTTTTATTGACACACACAAGTTGAAAACAAGATATAACATTAACAAAGCTCTACAGATATAGTTATGGGTGTGCTCCTAAAAAAAAAAAAAAAAAAAAAAAAAAAAAAAAAAAAAAAAACAGAATTTATGTTTACCTGATAAATTACTTTCTCCAACGGTGTGTCCGGTCCACGGCGTCATCCTTACTTGTGGGATATTCTCTTCCCCAACAGGAAATGGCAAAGAGCCCAGCAAAGCTGGTCACATGATCCCTCCTAGGCTCCGCCTACCCCAGTCATTCGACCGACGTTAAGGAGGAATATTTGCATAGGAGAAACCATATGGTACCGTGGTGACTGTAGTTAAAGAAAATAAATTATCAGACCTGATTAAAAAAACCAGGGCGGGCCGTGGACCGGACACACCGTTGGAGAAAGTAATTTATCAGGTAAACATAAATTCTGTTTTCTCCAACATAGGTGTGTCCGGTCCACGGCGTCATCCTTACTTGTGGGAACCAATACCAAAGCTTTAGGACACGGATGAAGGGAGGGAGCAAATCAGGTCACCTAAATGGAAGGCACCACGGCTTGCAAAACCTTTCTCCCAAAAATAGCCTCAGAAGAAGCAAAAGTATCAAACTTGTAAAATTTGGTAAAAGTGTGCAGTGAAGACCAAGTCGCTGCCCTACATATCTGATCAACAGAAGCCTCGTTCTTGAAGGCCCATGTGGAAGCCACAGCCCTAGTGGAATGAGCTGTGATTCTTTCGGGAGGCTGCCGTCCGGCAGTCTCGTAAGCCAATCTGATGATGCTTTTAATCCAAAAAGAGAGAGAGGTAGAAGTTGCTTTTTGACCTCTCCTTTTACCGGAATAAACAACAAACAAGGAAGATGTTTGTCTAAAATCCTTTGTAGCATCTAAATAGAATTTTAGAGCGCGAACAACATCCAAATTGTGCAACAAACGTTCCTTCTTTGAAACTGGTTTCGGACACAGAGAAGGTACGATAATCTCCTGGTTAATGTTCTTGTTAGAAACAACTTTTGGAAGAAAACCAGGTTTAGTACGTAAAACCACCTTATCTGCATGGAACACCAGATAAGGAGAACACTGCAGAGCAGATAATTCTGAAACTCTTCTAGCAGAAGAAATTGCAACTAAAAACAAAACTTTCCAAGATAATAACTTAATATCAACGGAATGCAAGGGTTCAAACGGAACCCCCTGAAGAACTGAAAGAACTAAATTGAGACTCCAAGGAGGAGTCAAAGGTTTGTAAACAGGCTTAATTCTAACCAGAGCCTGAACAAAGGCTTGAACATCTGGCACAGCGGCCAGCTTTTTGTGAAGTAACACAGACAAGGCAGAAATCTGTCCCTTCAGGGAACTTGCAGATAATCCTTTTTCCAATCCTGCTTGAAGGAAGGATAGAATCCTAGGAATCTTAACCTTGTCCCAAGGGAATCCTTTAGATTCACACCAACAGATATATTTTTTCCAAATTTTGTGGTAAATCTTTCTAGTTACAGGCTTTCTGGCCTGAACAAGAGTATCGATAACAGAATCTGAGAATCCTCGCTTCGATAAGATCAAGCGTTCAATCTCCAAGCAGTCAGCTGGAGTGAAACCAGATTCGGATGTTCGAACGGACCCTGAACAAGAAGGTCTCGTCTCAAAGGTAGCTTCCAAGGAGGAGCCGATGACATATTCACCAGATCTGCGTACCAAGTCCTGCGTGGCCACGGAGGAGCTATCAAGATCACCGACGCCCTCTCCTGATTGATCCTGGCTACCAGCCTGGGGATGAGAGGAAACGGCGGGAACACATAAGCTAGTTTGAAGGTCCAAGGTGCTACTAGTGCATCCACTAGAGCCGCCTTGGGATCCCTGGATCTGGACCCGTAGCAAGGAACTTTGAAGTTCTGACGAGAGGCCATCAGATCCATGTCTGGAATGCCCCACAGCTGAGTGACTTGGGCAAAGATTTCCGGATGGAGTTCCCACTCCCCCGGATGCAATGTCTGACGACTCAGAAAATCCGCTTCCCAATTTTCCACTCCTGGGATGTGGATAGCAGACAGGTGGCAGGAGTGAGACTCCGCCCATAGAATGATTTTGGTCACTTCTTCCATCGCCAGGGAACTCCTTGTTCCCCCCTGATGGTTGATGTACGCAACAGTTGTCATGTTGTCTGATTGAAACCGTATGAACTTGGCCCTCGCTAGCTGAGGCCAAGCCTTGAGAGCATTGAATATCGCTCTCAGTTCCAGAATATTTATCGGTAGAAGAGATTCTTCCCGAGACCAAAGACCCTGAGCTTTCAGGGATCCCCAGACCGCGCCCCAGCCCATCAGACTGGCGTCGGTCGGGACAATGACCCACTCTGGTCTGCGGAATGTCATCCCTCGTGACAGGTTGTCCAGGGACAGCCACCAACGGAGTGAGTCTCTGGTCCTCTGATTTACTTGTATCTTCGGAGACAAGTCTGTATAGTCCCCATTCCACTGACTGAGCATGCACAGTTGTAATGGTCTTAGATGAATGCGTGCAAAAGGAACTATGTCCATTGCCGCTACCATCAACCCGATCACTTCCATGCACTGAGCTATGGAAGGAAGAGGAACGGAATGAAGTATCCGACAAGAGTCTAGAAGTTTTGTTTTTCTGGCCTCTGTCAGAAAAATCCTCATTTCTAAGGAGTCTATTATTGTTCCCAAGAAGGGAACCCTTGTTGACGGAGATAGAGAACTCTTTTCCACGTTCACTTTCCATCCGTGAGATCTGAGAAAGGCCAGGACAATGTCCGTGTGAGCCTTTGCTTGAGGAAGGGACGACGCTTGAATCAGAATGTCGTCCAAGTAAGGTACTACAGCAATGCCCCTTGGTCTTAGCACAGCTAGAAGGGACCCTAGAACCTTTGTGAAAATCCTTGGAGCAGTAGCTAATCCGAAAGGAAGCGCCACGAACTGGTAATGTTTGTCCAGGAATGCGAACCTCAGGAACCGATGATGTTCCTTGTGGATAGGAATATGTAGATACGCATCCTTTAAATCCACCGTGGTCATGAATTGACCTTCCTGGATGGAAGGAAGAATAGTTCGAATGGTTTCCATCTTGAACGATGGAACCTTGAGAAACTTGTTTAAGATCTTGAGATCTAAGATTGGTCTGAACGTTCCCTCTTTTTTGGGAACTATAAACAGATTGGAGTAGAACCCCATCCCTTGTTCTCTTAATGGAACGGGATGAATCACTCCCATTTTTAACAGGTCTTCTACACAATGTAAGAATGACTGTCTTTTTATGTGGTCTGAAGACAATTGAGACCTGTGGAACCTCCCCCTTGGGGGAAGTCCCTTGAATTCCAGAAGATAACCTTGGGAGACTATTTCTAGCGCCCAAGGATCCAGAACATCTCTTGCCCAAGCCTGAGCGAAGAGAGAGAGTCTGCCCCCCACCAGATCCGGTCCCGGATCGGGGGCCAACATTTCATGCTGTCTTGGTAGCAGTGGCAGGTTTCTTGGCCTGCTTTCCCTTGTTCCAGCCTTGCATTGGTCTCCAAGCTGGCTTGGCTTGAGAAGTATTACCCTCTTGCTTAGAGGACGTAGCACTTTGGGCTGGTCCGTTTCTACGAAAGGGACGAAAATTAGGTTTATTTTTTGCCTTGAAAGGCCGATCCTGAGGAAGGGCGTGGCCCTTACCCCCAGTGATATCCGAGATAATCTCTTTCAAGTCAGGGCCAAACAGCGTTTTCCCCTTGAAAGGAATGTTAAGTAGCTTGTTCTTGGAAGACGCATCAGCCGACCAAGATTTCAACCAAAGCGCTCTGCGCGCCACAATAGCAAACCCAGAATTCTTAGCCGCTAACCTAGCCAATTGCAAAGTGGCGTCTAGGGTGAAAGAATTAGCCAATTTGAGAGCATTGATTCTGTCCATAATCTCCTCATAAGGAGGAGAATCACTGTCGACCGCCTTTATCAGCTCATCGAACCAGAAACATGCGGCTGTAGCGACAGGGACAATGCATGAAATTGGTTGTAGAAGGTAACCCTGCTGAACAAACATCTTTTTAAGCAAACCTTCTAATTTTTTATCCATAGGATCTTTGAAAGCACAACTATCCTCTATGGGTATAGTGGTGCGTTTGTTTAAAGTGGAAACCGCTCCCTCGACCTTGGGGACTGTCTGCCATAAGTCCTTTCTGGGGTCGACCATAGGAAACAATTTTTTAAATATGGGGGGAGGGACGAAAGGAATACCGGGCCTTTCCCATTCTTTATTAACAATGTCCGCCACCCGCTTGGGTATAGGAAAAGCTTCTGGGAGCCCCGGCACCTCTAGGAACTTGTCCATTTTACATAGTTTCTCTGGGATGACCAACTTGTCACAATCATCCAGAGTGGATAATACCTCCTTAAGCAGAATGCGGAGATGTTCCAACTTAAATTTAAATGCAATCACATCAGGTTCAGCTTGTTGAGAAATGTTCCCTGAATCAGTAATTTCTCCCACAGACAAAACCTCCCTGGCCCCATCAGACTGAGTTAGGGGCCCTTCAGAAATATTAATATCAGCGTCGTCATGCTCTTCAGTATCTAAAACAGAGCAGTCGCGCTTACGCTGATAAGTGTTCATTTTGGCTAAAATGTTTTTGACAGAATTATCCATTACAGCCGTTAATTGTTGCATAGTAAGGAGTATTGGCGCGCTAGATGTACTAGGGGCCTCCTGAGTGGGCAAGACTCGTGTAGACGAAGGAGGGAATGATGCAGTACCATGCTTACTCCCCTCACTTGAGGAATCATCTTGGGCATCATTGTCATTGTCACATAAATCACATTTATTTAAATGAATAGGAATTCTGGCTTCCCCACATTCAGAACACAGTCTATCTGGTAGTTCAGACATGTTAAACAGGCATAAACTTGATAACAAGTACAAAAAACGTTTTAAAATAAAACCGTTACTGTCACTTTAAATATTAAACTGAACACACTTTATTACTGCAAATGCGAAAAAACATGAAGGAATTGTTCAAAATTCACCAAATTTTCACCACAGTGTCTTAAAGCTTTAAAAGTATTGCACACCAAATTTGGAAGCTTTAACCCTTAAAATAACGGAACCGGAGCCGTTTTGAACTATAACCCCTTTACAGTCCCTGGTATCTGCTTTGCTGAGACCCAACCAAGCCCCAAGGGGAATACGATACCAAATGACGCCTTCAGAAAGTCTTTTCTAAGTATCAGAGCTCCTCTCACATGCGACTGCATGCCATGCCTCTCAAAAACAAGTGCGCAACACCGGCGCGAAAATGAGGCTCTGCCTATGCTTTGGGAAAGCCCCTAAAGAATAAGGTGTCTAAAACAGTGCCTGCCGATATTATTATATCAAAATACCCAGATAAAATGATTCCTCAAGGCTAAATATGTGTTAATAATCAATCGATTTAGCCCAAAAAAAGTCTACAGTCTTAATAAGCCCTTTTTGAAGCCCTTATTTACAATCGTAATAAACATGGCTTACCGGATCCCAGAGGGAAAATGACAGCTTCCAGCACTACATCGTCTTGTTAGAATGTGTCATACCTCAAGCAGCAAGAGACTGCTCACTGTTCCCCCAACTGAAGTTAATTGCTCTCAACAGTCCTGTGTGGAACAGCCATGGATTTTAGTGACGGTTGCTAAAATCATTTTCCTCATACAAACAGAAATCTTCATCTCTTTTCTGTTTCTGAGTAAATAGTACATACCAGCACTATTTCAAAATAACAAACTCTTGATTGAATAATAAAAAACTACAGTTAAACACTAAAAAACTCTAAGCCATCTCCGTGGAGATGTTGCCTGTACAACGGCAAAGAGAATGACTGGGGTAGGCGGAGCCTAGGAGGGATCATGTGACCAGCTTTGCTGGGCTCTTTGCCATTTCCTGTTGGGGAAGAGAATATCCCACAAGTAAGGATGACGCCGTGGACCGGACACACCTATGTTGGAGAAAAGGGGTTATATATAAAAATGGGAGAATAATACATGTTTATTATATAAAAGATTTTATAAAATAACATGCACGCAAAAAAAAGGCTACAATTGCATTAAAATACAATCATCAAATAAATCAGTCAACGAAAACGGTTTAAAGATAGTAATTGAAAAGAAATAAAAAGGAAATTTATTCTTACCTGACAAATTTGTTTCTTTTACGGTACGATGAGTCCACGGATTTCATCCTTACTTGTAGGATATCGCCTCCTGGTCCACAGGAGGAAGCAAAGAGCACCAGAGCAGAGCTGTATATATAGCTCCTCCCTTCCCTTCCACTCCAGTTATTCGACCGAAGTTAGGAAGAGAAAGGAAAAGCCAAGGTGCAGAGGTGACTAAAGTTTAACAAAATTAAAGACCTGTCTTAGAAAAACAGGGTGGGCCGTGGACTCATCGGATCGTAAAAGAAACACATTTATCAGGTAAGAATAAATTTCCTTTTCTTTTACAAGATACGTTGAGTCCACGGATTTAATCCTTACTTGTGGGATACAATACCAAAGCTATAGGACACGGATGAAACGGGAGGGACAAGACAGGAAACCTAAATGGAATGCACCACTGCTTGAAGAACTTTCCTCCCAAAAAACAGCCTCAGACGAGGCTAAAATATCACATTTGTAAAAGTTGGAAAAAAGGGTGAAGAGACTACCAAGTTGCAGCTTTGCAAAGCAGTTCAACAGAAGCATTTGTGAATGCCCATGAGGAAGCCACAGCCCTACGGGAATGAGCCGTAATTCGTGCAGGAGGCTGCTGTCCAGCAGTCACATATGCAAAACGGATGATACACTTCAGCCAAAAAGAGAGGTAGCCGTAGCTTTCTGACCCCTACGTTTCCCTGAAAAAAGACAAACAAGGAAGATGATTGATGAAAATCCTTAGTCGCCTGTAAGTAGAACTTCAAGGCACGGACCACGTCCAAATTATGTAACAGACGCCCCTTCTTAGAAGAAGGATTAGGAAACAAGGAAGGAACAACAATTTCCTGATTAATATTTTTATTTGAAACAACCTTAGGAAGAAAACCAGGTTTGGTACGTAACACCACCTTATCGGAATGAAAAATAAAATAAGGGGAAGCACATTGTAATGCCGAAAGCTCAGAAACTCTGCGAGCAGAAGAAATAGTAACCAAAAATAAAACTTTCCAAGATAATAACTTAATATCTATGGAATGCATATGTTCAACCAGAACCCCTTGAAGAACTTTAAGAATTAAAGGCAAACTCCAAAGAGAAGCAATAGAACGAAACAAAGGCCTGATTCAAGTCAGAGCCTGACAAAAAGATTGAACATCTGGAACATCTGCCAGACGCTTGTGTAAGAAAATAGACAAAGCAGAAAACTGTCCCATTAGGGAACTAGCAGATAACCCCTTCTCCAATTCCTCTTGGAGAAGAACAGAATTCTGGGAATCCATACCCTACTCCACGAGTAACCCTTGGATTCACACCAATAAAGATATATATGATAAAATCTTTTCTAGTAACAGGCTCACATGCCCGAATTAAGGAATCTATGAACGAAGCAAAGAAACCTCGCTTTCATAGATCGTCCAATCCCCAAGCCATCAGCTTCAGAGAAACTATAATAGGGTGAAGAAGGGACCCTGAAGAAGAGATATTTCCTCACCGGAAAATTCCAAGGTTACAGAAACGACATGGTCAACAGATTAGCATACAAAATCCTGCGAGACCACGCAGAAGAGAAGTACTGATGCCGTTTCCTATTTGATAAGAACAAACCACCGGCAAAAAAACGCAAACGGGGGAAAAGGAGAACCTAGGCTGAAAGCCGAAAACTAGGCATCCTGACAAGATGCCATGATATCCAACTCCGGCCGACCCCATTTGAAAATCAGGAAGGAGATACTTCCGGATGAAGATCCCACTCTCCTGAATGAAAAAGACTGTCTATTCAGAAAATCCCCTTCCCAAGTGTCCACCCCTGGGATATGGATCGCTGATAGAGAGCAAGAATGAAACTGGGCCGAATTTAACTGAGGCCAAAACAGAAGAGACTTAAAGCTTGCTCTCAGTTGTAGGAAATCTAAGAACAGACTCTGCTGGAGTCCTCACTCTGCTAAATCAAGTACCCTAGGACAGGTGATCCAGAGACAACCACCATAGAAAAGAGTCCCTTGTCTCCTGCTTCAGAGATAAATGAGGAGATAAGTTTGCAAAGTCTCTGTTCCATCGCCTGAGTATGCTCAACCGCATAGGAGTGAGGCGGAACAAACCAATACAAATTCAAGAGTCACAAGGCGCTGCTCATTTCACCAACCCCGAAAAGATGAAATGTTGAATGGATCACACCGAGGATTGAACCTGCAACCCTCGGGTTTTCACAGAGCTCAGCCACAGTGCCTTAGCATGCGGAGCAATCTGTCCAGCTAACGTCCAGTCCGTCACCATCAGACCGAATACCACTATGTACTGAGCCACTGAAGGCCGAGAAGTGGGCTGAAGGCCCAGCCCAGTAATTATAGACCTTTATTTCCTGACCTCAGTCAGAAAAATCCGAATTGATGTGGAATCTGTCATGATTCCCAAAAAGCTACCCTTGTGCTTGAGACAAAGGAACACATTCCAAAGTCACCGTCTACCCGTGAGCTCACAGTGACAATAATAACATGTCCGTGGAAATCTTGCTTGCTGTAAGAATGACGCCTGGACTAGGATATTAGCCAGAGAGGGCGCCATTGCAATGCCCCGTAAGAACTCAGAACTGTGGCAAGACCCGAAAGAAAAAACCACCAACGAGATGTGTGTGTCCATAAGGCAAACCCTAAAACCCGAGACGAATCTCGTGAACGGCACAGGAAGGCACTTGACCCTCAATCCACCTTTGACATAAAATGACCCTCAGGAATCAAGGGAAAAATGGAACAAATCAATAGTTTCTTGAAGGACAGTACCCTTCTCAAAAAATGGACTGAAGATACCCTCCTTCGGGAACCACAACCCGATCGGTAACAGATCCTGTACCAATATTAGAACTGGAACAATCACTCCCAGGTCTGAGAGGTCTCCTACGCAGCGTAAGGACGTCTCTCCCGTTGTCTGATCCTTAGACAATCTAGAAAGCAGACACTGCCTCTGAGAGGAAAACATATGAGCTTGAACCAAACTAGAGCGAAAACGGAAAGCCAGCCCCCTACAAGATCCAATCCCAGACCAGAGCATGTTCCCCATGCTGACTTTGATTCAACAGTAGGCTATGGGTTCACCAAAATCTTAGTCATAGAACACCCATCCATAAAAACAAGGCTCTAACCATAAGGTACCAAGAGCCGGAACAGAGCCACCTACACTCCCATTTTGATAACTGGAAGGGAAGAAAATGAAATAAAAGTAGCAGCCAATATGCCATCACACCAGTGATGGTAGCAAAGCACACATATGGTTGCCATTGTAAACCCTGGTGTGTGTCCCATAACTAAATTTAGTCCATTAGAACTATCCTCTAAGGGTATAGAAGTTCATGTAGCGACGGAAACTACTCCTTCCCCAAAAGAATATCGTCCAGCCTTTTAGCTGATACAGCTATGGGAAACAGTCTGGTAAATATAGGGAATGCCTAAGGCACCAATTCCATCTGAAACTGAAATTCTCAGTAACATGGAGAAAACGTTAGTATAGCAATTCCTCCAGCAATGCTTTAAAATTATGGAAAAATAAAGAAAACCTCATAACCCCGAGGGGAGAGTGAAGGACACGCAGGGCACTGCAAATGGGCCATAACATTCCGATTGGAAACTATAGGAGAAATTTGTGGCCATTTGTTAACAAACTCCCCAACAGCAATCGCCAAAGAGGGAGTAGGTTCAAAAGAAAAAATAAATTTGAACAAATCGTAATCAAATTTGAACATAGGACACGATACTGTTCTTTTAAATATGAAAATTAACTCTATTCTTGAGTGCGTTTGTTTCATTCTCAGTCATAAAGGATGAACTAACAAAGAAACAGCTGAAATTAATTTAATACAATGCATACAGAATAAGACGTTACTGTCTTTTTAATTCTGAAAGTAACTCATTCATGCAAGATTTTGTACCATCCTACGTCACCAAGGATGAGTTAAACAAAACAGCCGCAATTCTTTTAATAAAATTTACACAGAATTGTTTTTTACTGTCTGTTTAAATTTTAAAAGAATGTTCTATTTCTGTCGTGCAGAAACAATCCAATAACAATATAAATACTGCTGTAATTAGACATCGCTATGTACATCAAAAGAAAAGTCTCTGCAAAGAACCGCAGAGTACTGCCTGTGGGTCATAAATTATTTTGGACACTATAAGTAGAAAATTGTGGCAGGGATTGACTGGTGTCACCAGACTCCTAACAGCCACCGCTTTAGAAGGAGTACAGCCCCCTACATGTACAATAAAATTTGACACAGGAAAATATGATACTGTCTCTTTAAATTTTAAAGAGAACATTTTTCCTTTGTATTAACTACAGAAAAATTAGCAGCTGTATCAAGGTTCGACCTTTGGGATGGGATGCAGAGTACCTGGCCACAGGACCCCCACACTATGGCAAAACAGCGTAAACTTGCCAGGCATCAATACCCCATAGTAGGACACTGCTAAGGTACCTCTCTGTGCAGTATGTTCCCTAAACCGGAACCCCACCGCAACAGAGAAAACATAGGCTACAGTCCAATTATGCTTATAACAAATGAAAGCATATCTCTTTGGACCCAACAGGAACTGAGCCACATATAAAAGGGAAACAGGGCGCGTTACACTCCCAAGGACCACCCCACGTGGGTGGTGACATAACATATCTCCCGGTCGGCATGTAGATCTATTGAACCGCCGAGAGATTTTAAGGAGCGCGCTATGTTAATGGCGTCCCCAAGGACCGCCCCATTGTCACAACAGTTAACTCCCGGGCGGTATTGCAGATTTAAGAAACCGCCGGGAGATAAAAAAGGGCGCGCAAAAAAAAAATAAAAAAAATGTATGCTTACCTGATAAATTTATTTCTCTTGTGGTGTATCCAGTCCACGGATTCATCCATTACTTGTGGGATATTCTCCTTCCCAACAGGAAGCTGCAAGAGGATCACCCACAGCAGAGCTGTCTATATAGCTCCTCCCCTAACTGCCACTCCCAGTCATTCGACCGAAGACAAGTAAGAGAAAGGAGAAACTATAGGGTGCAGTGGTGACTGAAGTTTAAAAATAAAAAACACCTGCCTTAAAATGACAGGGCGGGCCGTGGACTGGATACACCACAAGAGAAATAAATTTATCAGGTAAGAATAAATTTTGTTTTCTCTTGCAAGGTGTATCCAGTCCACGGATTTATCCATTACTTGTGGGATACCAATACCAAAGCTATAGGACACGGATGAAGGGAGGGACAAGGCAGGCGCTTAAACGGAAGGCACCACTGCCTGTAAGACCTTTCTCCCAAAAATAGCCTCTGAAGAAGCAAAAGTATCAAATTTGTAGAATTTAGAAAAAGTATGAAGCGAAGACCAAGTCGCCGCCTTACAAATCTGTTCAACAGAAGCCTCATTCTTAAAAGCCCATGTGGAAGCTACCGCTCTAGTGGAATGAGCTGTAATTCTTTCAGGAGGCTGCTGGCCAGCAGTCTCATAAGCTAAGTGGATTATACTTCTTAGCCAAAAAGAAAGACAAGTTGCCGAAGCCTTTTGGCCTCTCCTCTGTCCAGAGAAGACCACAAACAAAGCAGATGTTTGACGAAAATCCTTCATAGCTTGTAAATAAAATTTTAAAGCACGAACCACATCAAGATTGTGTAAAAGACGTTCCTTCTTTGAAGAAGGATTAGGACATAATGAAGGAACATCAATTTCCTGATTGATATTTTTATTAGATACCACCTTAGGAAGAAAACCAGGTTTGGTACGTAACACTACCTTAATCTGCATGGAAAATGAGATAAGGGGAATCACATTGTAAAGCAGATAACTACGAAACTCTCCGAGCCGAGGAGATAGCTACTAAAAACAGAACTTTCAAAGATAAAAGTTTAATATCTATGGAATGCAAAGGTTCAAACGGAACCCCTTGCAGAACCAAATTTAAACTCCACGGCGGAGCAACAGGTTTAAACACATGCTTGATTCTAACTAAAGCCTGACAAAACGCCTGAACATCTGGAGTATCAGCCAGACGCTTGTGCAAAAGAATAGACATAGCAGAAATCTATCCCTTTAAGGAACTAGCTGACAATCCCTTCTCCAATCCTTCTTGGAGAAAAGATAATATCCTAGGAATCCTGACCTTACTCCATGAGTAACCTTTGGATTCACACCAATGAAGATATCTACACCATATCTTATGATAGATTTTCCTGGTAACCGGCTTTCGAGCCTGAATTAAGGTATCAAAGACCGACTCAGAGAAACCACGCTTTGATAAAATTAAGCGTTCAATCTCCAAGCAGTCAGAAGCAGAGAAATTAGATTTGGATGGTTGAAAGGACCTTGGAGTAGAAGGTCCTGCCTCAGCGGCAGAGTCCATGGTGGAAGGGATGACATGTCCACCAGATCTGCATACCAAGTCCTGCGTGGCCACGCAGGTGCTATCAAAATCACCGAAGCTCTCTCCTGCTTGATCTTGGTAATCAAACGAGGGAGCCAAGGAAGCTTGGCGTTCTGACGAGACGCCATGAGATCCAGTTCTGGTTTGCCCCAAAGTTGAATCAACTGTGCAAATACCTCTGGATGGAGTTCCCACTCCCCCGGATGAAAAGTCTGCCGACTTAGAAAATCCGCCTCCCAGTTCTCTACTCCTGGGATATGGATAGCTGATAGATGGCAAGAGTGAACCTCTGCCCATAGAATTATTTTTGAAACGTCCAACATTGCTAGGGAACTCCTTGTTCCCCCTTGATGGTTGATGTAGGCTACAGTCGTGATATTGTCCGACTGAAATCTGATGAACCTGACCGCAGCAAGCTGAGGCCAAGCCTGAAGAGCAATGAATATCGCTCTTAGTTCCAGAATGTTTATCGGAAGGAGTGCCTGATCCTGAGTCCACGAGCCCTGAGCCTTCAGGGAGTTCCAGACTGCACCCCAGCCCAGAAGGCTGGCATCTATTGTTACTATTGTCCAATCTGGCCTGCGGAAGGTCATACCCTTGGACAGATGGACCCGAGATAGCCACCAGAGAAGAGAATCCCTGGTCTCTTGATTCAGATTTAGTAGAGGGGACAAATCTGTGTAATCCCCATTCCACTGACTGAGCATGCAAAGTTGCAGCGGTCTGAGATGTAGGCGGGCAAACGGCACTATGTCCATTGCCGCTACCATTAAGCCGATTACTTTCATACACTGAGCCACTGAAGGGCGAGAAGTAGAATAAAGAACACGGCAAGAATTTAGAAGTTTTGACAACCTGGCCTCTGTCAGGTAAATCTTCATTTCTACAGAATCTATCAGAGTTCCTAGGAAGGAAACTCTTGTGAGAGGGGATAGAGAACTCTTTTCTTCGTTCACCTTCCACCCATGAGACCTCAGGAATGCCAGAACAATGTCCGTATGGGACCTGGCGATTTGAAAATTCGACGCCTGTATCAGAATGTCGTCTAGGTAAGGGGCTACTGCTATACCCCCCCGGCCTTAGGACCGCTAGGAGTGACCCTAGAACTTTCGTAAAGATTCTTGGTGCCGTAGCTAACCCAAAGGGAAGAGTCACGAACTGGTAATGCCTGTCTAGGAAGGCGAACCTGAGAAACCGATGATGATCTCTGTGTATCGGAATGTGAAGATAAGCATCCTTTAAGTCCACGGTAGTCATATATTGACCATCCTGGATCATAGGTAGGATGGTTCGAATAGTCTCCATCTTGAAGGATGGGACCCTGAGAAATTTGTTTAGGATCTTGATATTGGTCTGAAAGTTCCCTCTTTCTTTGGAACTACAAACAGATTTGAATAGAAGCCTAGCCCCTGTTCCTCCTTTGGAACTGGGTGGATCACTCCCATAACTAGGAGGTCTTGAACACAATGTAAGAATGCCTCTCTCTTTATCTGGTTTGCAGATAATTGTGAGAGATGAAATCTCCCTTTTGGGGAAGAAGCTTTGAAATCCATAAGATATCCCTGGGACACAATTTCTAACGCCCAGGGATCCTGAACATCTCTTGCCCAAGCCTGGGCGAAGAGAGAAAGTCTGCCCCCTACTAGATCCGTTTCCGGATCGGGGGCTGATCCTTCATGCTGTTTTAGAGGCAGCAGCAGGTTTTTTGGTCTGCTTTGCTTTGTTCCAAGCCTGGTTAGGTCTCCAGACCGGCTTGGACTGGGCAAAAATTTCCCTCTTGTTTTGTATCAGAGGAAGTTGAAGCTGCGCCACTCTTGAAGTTTCGAAAGGAACGAAAATTAGTCTGTTTGGTCCTTAATTTGTTGGACCTATCCTGAGGAAGGGTGTGACCTTTTCCTCCAGTAATATCAGAAATTATCTCCTTCCGTCCAGGCCCGAATAGGGTCTGCCCCTTGAAGGAAATGTTGAGAAGCTTAGACTTTGAAGTAACGTCAGCTGACCAGGATTTAAGCCATAGCGCCCTACGCGTCTGAATAGCAAAACCTGAGTTTTTAGCCATTAGCTAAAAACTCAGCTTAAGAGCTTTAAGCTTGTCAAGGATATCATCCAATGGGGTTTCTACCTGTAGAGCCTCTTCTAGAGACTCAAACCAGAAGGCCGCAGCAGCAGTGACAGGGGCAATGCATGCAAGGGGCTGGAGAATAAAACCTTGTTGAATAAAAATTTTCTTAAGGTAACCCTCTAATTTTTTGTCCATTGGATCTAGAAAAGCACAACTGTCTTCGACAGGGATAGTTGTACGTTTCGCTAGGGTAGAGACTGCTCCCTCCACCTTAGGGACTGTTTGCCACAAGTCCCGTGTAGCGGCATCTATAGGAAAAATCTTTTTTAAAAACAGGAGGGGGAGAGAACGGTACACCTGGTCTATCCCATTCTTTAGTAATAATTTCTGAAAACCTCTTAGGGATTGGAAAAACATCAGTATTTATCCAATTTACACAATTTCTCTGGGACTACAATGGCGTCACCGTCGTCCAGAGTTGCTAAAACCTCCCTGAGCAACACGCGGAGGTGTTCAAGCTTAAATTTAAATGTAGACATATCAGAATCAGGTTGAAGTGTCTTCCCTGAATCAGAAAAATCACCCACAGATAGAAGCTCTCCTGCTTCGGCTTCTGCACATTGTGAGGGTATATCAGACATAGCTACTAAAGCGTCAGAGCTCTGTATTTATTCTAGCCCCAGAGCTGTTTCGCTTTCCTTGTAACCCTGGCAGTTTGGACAATACCTCTGTAAGGGTATGATTCATAACTGCCGCCATGTCTTGTAAAGTATACGCAATGGGCGCGCTAGATGTACTTGGCGTCCCTTGAGCGGCAGTTATAGGTTCTGACAAGTGGGGAGAGTTAGTCGGCATAACTTCCCCCTTGTCAATTTCCTCTGGTGATAAATCTTTTAAAGCCAGAATATGGTCTTTAAAATTTATAGTAAAATCAGTGCATTTGGTACACATTCTAAGAGGGGGTTCCACAATGGCTTCTAAACATAATGAAGAAGGAGTTTCCTCTATGTCAGACATGTTTAACAGACTAGTAATGAGACCAGCAAGCTTGGAAAACACTTTAATAACTGTGAACAAGCAAAAAATAAAAACGGTACTGTGCCTTTAAGAGAAAAAAACAATCACATAAACTGCAAAACAGTGAAAAAAGCAGTAAATTCTACGAAATTTTTACAGTGTGTATAATAGACTGAAATAGCATTGCACCCACTTGCAAATGGATGATTAACTCCTTAGTTTCCAAACCGGATCAAAAAAACGATATAGCCGTTTTTAAACAGTCACAGCTCTACTGTAGCTCCTACCTGCCCATACGACTTTGGAAGGCACAAAAACCCTGTAGAGGGGTCCTATATGTCAGGGGACTCCTTCAGGGAAGCTGGATGTCTCAAACTGCAAAAACTACTGCGCAATTAAGGCGCGAAAATAGGCCCCTCCCAACCTGTACTCATAGTGAGAGGGCCTTAAAAAACTATCCCTAGGCAAAATCTAGTCAGCCATGTGGAAAAACTGGGCCTCAGAATAAAGTTTTATCACCATTTGTAGCAAACGTTATATCTATTAAGTAATGAAAGTAAATAACAAAAATATTACCCTTTACAGCAAGCATGATACCAGTTGTTATTAAATCACTGTAATCAGGCTTACCTTAAATACATCAGGTACTGTCAGCATTTTCTAGCTTATCTCTCTAGAAAAATTTAAAACTGCACATACCTCAGAGCAGGAAACCCTGAACGCTATTCCCCCAGCTGAAGTTACCCATCTCTTCAGTTATGTGTGAGAACAGCAATGGACCTTAGTTACAAACTGCTAAGATCATCAAAAAACTTCAGGCAGACTCTTCTTCACCTTTCTGCCTGAAGCCAAAATAGTACAACTCTGAAAATAATAAACTTTTGATTGAAGATAAACTACATTAATTCACCACATCTCTCTAGCTACTTCCCTTGTCGAGAGCTGCAAGAGAATGACTGGGAGGTGGCAGTTAGGGGAGGAGCTATATAGACAGCTCTGCTGTGCGTGATCCTCTTGCAGCTTCCTGTTGGGAAGTAGAATATCCCACAAGTAATGGATGAATCCGTGGACTGGATACACCTTACAAGAGAAATCACTGTAATCAGGCTTACCTTAAATATATCAGTCACTGTCAGTATTTTCAAGACCTTATCTCTCTAGAAAAAAAAATATACTGAACATACCTCAGAGCAGTTAATTCTGCAGGTCATTCCCCCAGCTGAAGTTTTCCCATACTCTTCAGTTATGTGTGAGAACAGCAGTGGACCTTAGTTACAACCTGCTAAGATCATCAAAAACCTCAGGCAAAACTCTTCTTCTAATTTCTGCCTGAGGTAAAAACAGTACAACGCTGGTACCGTTTAAAAATAACAAACTTTTGATTGAAGATAAACTACACATCTCTTGATACTTCCTTTCTTGTCGAGAGCTGCAAGAGAATGACTGGGAGTGGCAGTTCGGGGAGGAGCTATATAGACAGATCTGCTGTGGGTGATCCTCTTGCAGCTTCCTGTTGGGAAGGAGAATATCCCACAAGTAATGGATGAATCCATGGACTGGATACACCTTACAAGAGAAATGGAGTCTGTCAAGGACTGCCCTTCATGGGCGTTCACAGACTTAACCATACAGGCAGCTCCCGGGCGGCATGTCTTCTGTAACCACCGGGAGATGTGAGAGCGTGTGAAGAACCTTTCACCTAGGACTAACTGATATCAACAATTTATACAACACTATAAGAAAAGAAAAAAAGGCTCAATCTAATATTAGGCCTTTAAAAAGACAGGGAATACAGCACTCTTTATATTTATATAAAGCACATATTTATTGTTACACAGTTCCAAATCCAGAACTGAAACAAATCAAGCAAATATTGGTAAAGTTGAACATATACATATATACACAAAGTATCAAGTACTCACACATTGCATTCATTCAACATACATACTGAAACGCACTATGCATCAGCATTGAAATCTATACCTAGTCACAAAAATCTTATGTGGCCACAATGACTAGGAAATAACAGCGCTGTTACTAGCATTTATGTCAGGAAAAGCATTAGTATGGTGAACAGGCAAGCAGGATAATAAGCAACATATAAATGTCCAGCTCCTTATTGCAATGCTTTTTAAGCCTTATAGTAAGTGTTAATATGAAAACCAGGCAAGCAGGTTTTCATATTAACACTTACTATCCAAACATAAGAGTGAAAGTCAGAAGTGATAAAACATACCCGCCTAGGGATACCAGTTTCACAGTCAGCTCCCGGGCGGCATGTTGTTTTAATGTAACCGCCGGGAGAACGTTACTGTCTCTATTTCTCCCTAAAGAGCTTAAGCTCAAATATGGCATTGTTAGGTACTAGATATAATAAACAATTTGCTGTCTAAAATTGCCTCCCATGAAAGGAGAACTCATACCTGGGGATAGAGCCCATATGTTCCTCTAAGGCAGTGCTTTCCAAACTGTGTGCCGTGACACACTAGTGTGTCGGCGGCAGTCTGTAGGTGTGTCCCAGTTTCAGCACAAACTTTTTTTAAAATTTAAAAAATTTTATTTTGGTTTTTCGACTTTCCGCCTGCCTGCTATGCATATCATGTGGTTGACACGTGATTGATACCTAGTGGGTCACAGATCATCTTAACCTATTGGAGAAGCTCAGCCAGAACTGAAACTATTCCCTTTGGCGGCACATTGGCTCCTGACTGCTCGTGTAGTCTCCTCAATCGGCTCATGACTGCATGTGTAGTCAGTGAGTGGGACAGCAGTGTGTTCGCAGCATGGGCAGTAGTCAGTCAGACTCGCAGAGCTCTGAGTGCGGCAGCTTAACCGCTGAGCTGAAGTCAGAAGTCAAAGTGTTTTGTTTTTTTTGCAGACTCCCCAGCAGTCCACCTGTCCAAGGTTTAAGCCCAGCAGTTCTAAGATTGTGAGTGGCATTTTTAATCTATGGGGCCGATTTTAACAAGCTGTCAATCGGCCCCAATGCAGCTGTTTCCGCGTGAGCCTTCAGGCTCGCCGGAAACAGCAGTTAAGAAGCAGGGATTCAATCAATTGCTCTCAGGCTTTTGGAGTTTTGGGCATAATACTTAACTTTCATACACACTGACAATAGCAATATGTAGTTATACAGGAATCATAACTTGTGTCTAACAGGGAATACCACATTTAATGGTTTAAGGCAGTTTAAGCTTATTTGTAGATGATGGCTTATTTAAAGCTGGTTCCATTTTAAAGGGACATGAACCCCAATATTTTTCTTTGGGTAATCAGACTATATAATTTTAAATCAGCTTTCCAATTTACTTCTGTTATTCATTTTGCTTCATTCTCTTTGGTATCCTTTGTTGAAGGCAGTAATGCACTACTGGGAGCTAGCTGAACATACTGGGTGAGCCAATGACAAAAGGCATGCATTTGCAGCTAGCTCCCAGTAGTGCATTGCCGCTTCTGCTCTTGATATATGGATAGGAAGTGGAAGCTCAAAAATGCTTGATGATGAAATGTGAGGAGTGTCTTTATCTAATATTCCACTAAATATTCAGAAACTGTTCATCCCATCAACCTTATACATCCCATTAAAATAGTAAGTAGTTATTGGTGTTATTAAACTTTTTTTTTAATTCTTGCACATACTTACTGTGACTTGTAAATATATTTCATTATTATATCATTGTATGTGTCCGTATCTCTTAAAACAAGTTAGTTTAACCTCCTGTTTGCTAGTACAACTGAATCACTATGTCGCAAAATTATGTAGGTTTAAAAAGTGTGTCACCAACATGAAAAGTTTGGAAAGCTCTGCTCTAAGGGCTTCCCATTTACAATGTGAGTGGCCAACTTCTTCTGAGTCCTGTTCTCCATGCCCAGAAATAAAAAATGCCACTTACCTCACAATCTGCCGACAGCAAAGGCAGCTCACATGGACCAGAGGATGACAAGGAAAATACTGAGTAAGATCCCTCAGATGTTTTCCCCCGGATAGGGCAGCAACAGTAGATGGAAGGCGCAGTGAGAATTATGTCTCACAAGTTCCCATTGCTTTAAAGCCACCAAATGCTTCTCTTTTTACTGAAGAGACTGATCTGGTCTAGGCTACACCCCAGAACAAAGCAGCACTCACTGGCACTACTTTTAAAACAATAAACTCTTGATTGAAGAATCTAAAACTAACACCTCACTTTACCTCTTTCTATCACTAACACAGGCAAAGAGAATGACTGGGGTGGGAGGGAAGGGAGGAGCTATATATACAGCTCTGCTGTGGTGCTCTTTGCCTCCTCCTGCTGACCAGGAGGCGATATCCCACAAGGATGAAATCCGTGGACTCATCGTATTTTGCAAAAGAAAAGAAAATTTACGCTTACCTGATAAATTTGTTTCTTTTTAGACACGACGAGTCCACGGATTTCATCCTCACTTGTGGGATTACACCTCCTGGTAAGCAGGAGGAGGCAAAGAGCACCACAGCAGAGCTGTATATATAGCTCCTCCCTTCCCTCCACTCCAGTCATTCGACCGAAGTTAAGAAGAGAAAGGAAAAGCCAAGGTGCTGAGGTGTCTGAAGTTTACAAAAATTAATAACCTGTCTCATAGAACAGGGCGGGCCGTGGACTCATCGTGTCTAAAAAGAAACAAATCTATCAGGTAAGCATACATTTCTTTTCTTTTTAAAGACACGAGTCCACGGATGTCATCCTTACTTGTGGGATACAATATCAAAGCTATAGTACACGGATGAAAAGGGAGGGACCAGACAGGGAACCTAAACGGAAGGCACCACTGCTTGAAGAACCTTTTCTCCCAAAAACAGCCTCAGCCGAAGCAAAGGTATAAAATTTGTAAAATTTAGAAAAAGTGTGAAGAGAGGACCACGTTGCAGCCTTGCAAATCTGTTCAACAGAAGCATCATTTTTGAATGCCCATGAGGAAGCAACAGCCCTAGTGGAATGAGCCGTAATTCTTTCAGGAGGCTGCTTGCTGTCCAGCAGTCTCATATGCAAAACGGATGATACTCTTCAGCCAAAAGGAAAGCGAGGTAGCCGTAGCTTTCTGACCCATACGTTTCCCGAAAAAAAGACAAATAAAGAAGACGATTGACGAAAATCCTTAGTCGCTTGTAAGTAAAATTTTAAAGCATGGACTACGACCAAATTGTGTAGCAGTCGGACACAGCAGTAGTACACAAGGACAGAACAACAATTTCCTGATTAATGTTCTTGTCTGAAACAACCTTAGGAAGAAAAACAAGTTTAGTACGTAAAACCACCTTATCCGAATGAAAAATAAGGTAAGGAGAATTATATTGTAATGCCGAAAGCTCAGACACTCTTCGAGCAGAAGACATGGCAACAAGAAACAAAACTTTCCAAGATAATAACTTAATATCTATGGAATGCATAGGTTCAAACGGAACCCCTTCAAGAACTTTAAGAACTAAATTCAAACTCCATGGAGGAGCAATAGGTTTAAACACAGGCCTGATTCTAACCAAAGCCTGACAAAAAGATTGAATATCTGGTATATCTGCCAGACGCTTGTGCAACAAAATAGATAAGGCAGAGATCTGACCCTTTAAGGAACTTGCTGATAACCCCTTCTCCAATCTTTCTTGGAGAAAAGACAAAATCCTGGGAATCCTAACTGTACTCCATGAGTAGCCCTTGGATTCACACCAATAAAGATATTTGCGCCATATCTTATGGTAAATTTTCCTAGTTACCGGCTTATGCGCCTGAATTAAGGTATCTATGACGGAATCAGAGAACCCTCGCTTGGATAAGATTAAGAGATCAATCTCCAAGCAGTCAGCTGCAAAGAAACTAGTTTCAGGTGACGGAAGGGATCCTGAATGAAAAGGTCCTTCCTCAATGGAAGCTTCCAAGATGGCAGAGAGGACATGTCCACCAGATCGGCATACCAAATCATCCGAGGCCACGCAGGAGAAATGAGGATCACTGATGCCCTCTCCTGTTTGATTCGAGCAATAACCTGAGGAAGGAGTGCAAACGGGGGAAAAAGATAAGCTAGGCTGAAGGACCAAGGAACTGCCAAGGCATCTATCAGCTCGGCCTGGGGATCCCTGGACCTGGACCCATATCTCGGAAGCTTGGAATTCTGACGAGATGCCATGAGATCCAACTCCGGCCGACCCCATCTGAGAATCAGGTTGGAGAATGCTTTCGGATGGAGTTCCCACTTTCCTGGATGAAATGTCTGCCTGCTCAGAAAATCCGCCTCCCAGTTGTCCACCCCTGGGATGTGAATCGCTGACAGATAGCAAGAATGGGCCTCCGCCCACTGGATTATCTGGGCTACTTCGGTCATCTGTAGCAACCTCTCAAAATACATAGATCACTACCTTCAACCAATAGTGAGTAAAACTACTGCCTATTTAAAAGACACAACGGATTTCATGAAAAAATTTGAGGACTCTCAATGGGAGAAGAATAACCTATGGATATCCTGTGACGTCACAGCCCTCTACACCAACATACCACACAAAGGGGGTATAGATGCCAGTTTAAATCAACTGAACAAAAGGAGTAATTTACATAT
The DNA here is from genome assembly GCF_027579735.1 of Bombina bombina. NCBI lineage: Eukaryota > Metazoa > Chordata > Amphibia > Anura > Bombinatoridae > Bombina > Bombina bombina. The sequence goes on along the minus strand of NC_069503.1, from coordinate 190,894,406 downwards.
CGAACTTATTGGTGAAGGAATTCAATTTATTCTAAATCATAATTATTTCTACTTTGAAGATATGTTTTATGAACAAATGAATGGCACAACGATGGGGACAACATTTGCCCCATCCTATGCCAATTTATATATGGCAGAATTTGAAGACAAGAATATATGGAATAACAACCCATATAAGAATAACATCATAAAATACCATAGATTCATAGATGACATAGTCTTGTGGAGAGGAGACAAGAGTGAACCAGCTAACAGGAAGTGGCAAAGAGCACCACAGCAGAGCTGTCTATATAGCTCCTCCCTTAGCTCTACCCCCCAGTCATTCGACCGAAGATACAGGAAGAAAAAGGAGAAACTAAAAGGTGCAGAGGTGACTGAAGTTTAAAATCAAAAAATATAATCTGTCTTAAAATGACAGGGCGGGCCGTGGACTCGTCGTACCATAGAAGAGAACAGAATTTATGCTCACCTGATAAATTTCTCTCTCTTGTGATGTATCGAGTCCCCGGATTCATCCATACTTATGGGATATTCTCCTTCCCTAGAGGAAGTGGCAGAGAGAGTACCCACAGCAGAGCTGTCTATATAGCTCCTCCCTTAGCTCCACTCCCCAGTCATTCGACCGAAGGCTAGGAAGAAAAAGGAGAAACTATAGGGTGCAGTGGTGACTGAAGTTTTTTAAATAAAAATATACTACCTGTCTTAAATAGACAGGGCGGGCCGTGGACTTGATACTTCACAAGAGAAAGAAATTTATCAGGTAAGCATAAATTCTGTTTTCTCTTGCAAGATGTATCGAATCCACGGATTCATCCATACTTGTGGGATACCAATACTAAAGCTTTAGGACACGGATGAAGGGAGGGACAAGACAGGTTCCTTAAACGGAAGGCACCACTGCTTGTAGAACCTTTCTCCCAAAAATAGCCTCCGAAGAAGCAAAAGAATCGAATTTGTAAAATTTAGAAAAAGTATGAAGCGAAGACCAAGTTGCCGCCTTACAAATCTGTTCAACAGAAGCCTCATTTTTAAAAGCCCATGTGGAAGCCACTGCTCTAGTAGAATGAGCAGTAATTCTTTCAGGAGGCTGCTTGCCAGCAGTCTCATAACCCATACGGATGATGCTTTGCAGCCAAAAAGAAAGAGGTAGCCGTAGCCTTTTGACCTCTCCGCTTACCAGAATAGACAACAAACAATGAAGATGTTTGACGGAAATCTTTGGTTGCTTGTAAGTAGAACTTTAAAGCACGAACCACATCAAGATTGTGCAACAGACGTTCCTTCTTTGAAGAAGGATTAGGACACAGCGAAGGAACAACAATTTCCTGATTGATATTCCTATTAGAAACCCCTTGAAGAACTTTAAGAACCAAGTTTAGGCTCCATGGCGGAGCAACAGGTTTAAATACAGGCTTGATCCTGACCAAGGCCTGACTAAACGCTTGAACGTCTGGGACATCTGCCAGACGTTTGTGTAAAAGCATAGACAAAGCAGATATTTGTCCCTTTAAGGAACTAGCTGATAATCCCTTCTCCAATCCTTCTTGGAGAAAAGACAAAATTTTAGGAATCCTAATCTTACTCCATGAGTAACCCTTGGATTCACACCAGGCCACGCCTGAAGCGCATTGAATATCGCTCTCAGTACTAGAATGTTTATCAGGAGGAGAGATTCCTCCTGAGACCATAAGCCCTGTGCTTTCAGGGATTTCCAGACTGCACCCCAGCCTAGCAGGCTGGCATCTGTCGTTACTATGAGCCACTCTGGCCTACGGAAACATATTCCCTGAGACAACCACCAGAGAAGAGAATCTCTGGTCTCTTAGTCCAGATGCAGTTGAGGAGATAAATCTGCATAATCCCCATTCCACTGTTTGAGCATGCATAGTTGCAGTGGTCTGAGGTGTAGGCGGGCATAAGGAACTATGTCCATTGCCGCTACCATAAGTCTGATTACCTCCATACACTGAGCCACTGATGGCCGAGGAATGGAATGAAGAGCTTGCAAGTGATTAAAAGTTTTGATTTTCTGACCTCCGTCAGAAATATTTTCATTTCTACCGAGTCTATCAGAGTCCCTAGGAAGGAAACTCTTGTGAGAGGGACGAGAGAACTCTTATGTTCAGCTTCCACCCGTGAGATCTCAGAAAAGCCAACACGATGTCCGTGTGAGACTTGGCTAGCTGGAAAGTCGACGCCTGAATTAAGATGTCATCTAGATAAGGCGCCACTCAGAATAGTCTCCATCTTGAAAGATGGTACACTGAGGAATTTGTTTAGAATTTTGAGATCCCAGATTGGTCTGAAAGTTCCCTCTTTTTTGGGAACCACAAACAGGTTGGAGTAAAAACCTAGCCCTTGTTCCGCTCTTGGAACTGAGCGAATCACTCCCATGGTATGTAGGTCTTCTACACAGCGTAACAATGCCTCTCTCTTTGTCTGGTTTGCAGACAATTGAGAAATGTGAAATCTCCCCCTTGAGGGGGAGTCTTTGAAGTCCAGAAGATATCCTTGGGACACAATTTCTAAAGCCCAGGAATCGTGAACATCTCTTGCCCAAGCCTGAGCAAAGAGAGAGAGTCTAAGATCTGGTCCCGGATCGGGGGCTCTTCATGCTGTCTTATAGGCAGCAGCAGGCTTCTTGGCCTGTTTACCTTTGTTCCAAGCCTGGTTAGTCATTTGGAAAGCGGCATCTGTAATGAAAGAATTAGACAACTTAAAGGGCCTTAATTCTATCCATAATATCCTCTAATGGAGTCTCCTCCTGGAGAGCCTCTTCTAGAACCTCAAACCAGAAAGCAGCTGCAGTAGTTACAGGAACAATGCATGCAATAGGTTGGAGAAGAAAACCTTGATAAACAAAAATTTTCTTTAGGAGACTCTCTAATTTTTTATCCATAGGATCTTTGAAAGCACAACTGTCTTCGATAGGTATTGTTGTACGCTTAGCAATAGCTCCCTCCACCTTAGGAACAGTCTGCCACGAGTCCTGTATGGTGTCAGATATGGGAAACATTTTCTTAAAATGTGTCCATTTTACACAATTTCTCTGGGACCACTATAGGGTCACAATCGTCTAGAGTAGCTAATACCTCCTTGAGCAATAAGCGGAGGTGTTTAAGCTTAAATTTAAAGGCCGTCATATCAGAATCTGTCTGAGGGAGCGTCTTTCCTGAATCAGAAATCTCTCCCTCAGATAACAAATCCCTTACCCCTACTTCAGAACATTGTGAGGGTATATCGGATACGGCTACTAAAGCGTCAGACGGCTCAGCATTTGTTCTTAACCCAGAGCTGACACGCTTTCCTTGTAAACCAGGCAGTTTAGAGAAAACCTCTGTGAGGGTTTTATTCATAACTGTGGCCATGTCTTGTAAAGTAAATGAATTAGACGCACTAGAGGTACTTGGCGTCACTTGTGCGGGCGTTACTGGTTGTGACACTTGGGGAGAGCTAGATGCTAAACCCTCATTTCCTTCTAACTTTATAGACATATCAGTTCAAGTGGGACACATTCTAAGAGGGGGCTCCACAATGGCTTCTAAACACATAGAACAAGGATTCTCCTTGGTGTTAGACATGTTAAACAGGCTAGTAATGTAACAAGCAAGCTTAGAAAACACTTTAATCAAAGTAAATAACACTTTAAACAAAACGGTACTGTGCCTTTAAGAGAAAAAAAAGCTGCACAAACTCTGCAAAACAGTGTAAAAAAGAAGTAAACACAACAAAATTTTTACAGTAGCATCATAAAGCCTTAGTAACTTTGCACAACTATGCAAATAAATAAATAACCCCTTAATGTAAAAACCGGATTGAAAAAACTTCAAAACCGGTAAAAACAGAATTTATGTTTACCTGATAAATTACTTTCTCCAACGGTGTGTCCGGTCCACGGCGTCATCCTTACTTGTGGGATATTCTCTTCCCCAACAGGAAATGGCAAAGAGCCAGCAAAGCTGGTCACATGATCCCTCCTAGGCTCCGCCTACCCCAGTCATTCGACCGACGTTAAGGAGGAATATTTGCATAGGAGAAACCATATGATACCGTGGTGACTGTAGTTAAAGAAAAAAAAAAAAAAATTATCAGACCTGATTAAAAAACCAGGGCGGGCCGTGGACCGGACACACCGTTGGAGAAAGTAATTTATCAGGTAAACATAAATTCTGTTTTCTCCAACATAGGTGTGTCCGGTCCACGGCGTCATCCTTACTTGTGGGAACCAATACCAAAGCTTTAGGACACGGATGAAGGGAGGGAGCAAATCAGGTCACCTAAATGGAAGGCACCACGGCTTGCAAAACCTTTCTCCCAAAAATAGCCTCAGAAGAAGCAAAAGTATCAAACTTGTAAAATTTGGTAAAAGAGTGCAGTGAAGACCAAGTCGCTGCCCTACATATCTGATCAACAGAAGCCTCGTTCTTGAAGGCCCATGTGGAAGCCACAGCCCTAGTGGAAGGAGCTGTGACCCTTTCAGGAGGCTGCCGTCCGGCAGTCTCGTAAGCCAATCTGATGATGCTTTTAATCCAAAAAGAGAGAGAGGTAGAAGTTGCTTTTTGACCTCTCCTTTTACCAGAATAAACAACAAACAAGGAAGATGTTTGTCTAAAATCCTTTGTAGCATCTAAATAGAATTTTAGAGCGCGAACAACATCCAAATTGTGCAACAAACGTTCCTTCTTCGAAACTGGTTTCGGACACAGAGAAGGCACGACTATCTCCTGGTTAATGTTTTTGTTAGAAACAACTTTTGGAAGAAAACCAGGTTAGTACGTAAAACCACCTTATCTGCATGGAACACCAGATAAGGAGGAGAACACTGCAGAGCAGATAATTCTGAAACTCTTCTAGCAGAAGAAATTGCAACCAAAAACAAAACTTTCCAAGATAATAACTTAATATCAACGGAATGTAAGGGTTCAAACGGAACCCCCTGAAGAACTGAAAGAACTAAGTTGAGACTCCAAGGAGGAGTCAAAGGTTTGTAAACAGGCTTGATTCTAACCAGAGCCTGAACAAAGGCTTGAACATCTGGCACAGCTGCCAGCTTTTTGTGAAGTAACACAGACAAGGCAGAAATCTGTCCCATCAAGGAACTTGCAGATAATCCTTTTTCCAATCCTTCTCGAAGGAAGGATAGACTCTTAGGAATCTTAACCTTGTCCCAAGGGAATCCTTTAGATTCACACCAACAGATATCTTTTTTTTCCAAATTTTGTGGTAAATTTTTCTAGTTACAGGCTTTCTGGCCTGAACAAGAGTATCAATAACAGAATCTGAGAACCCTCGCTTTGATAAGATCAAGCGTTCAATCTCCAAGCAGTCAGCTGGAGTGGGACCAGATTCGGATGTTCGAACGGACCTTGAACAAGAAGGTCTCGTCTCAAAGGTAGCTTCCATGGTGGAGCCGATGACATATTCACCAGATCTGCATACCAAGTCCTGCGTGGCCACGCAGGAGCTATCAAGATCACCAACGCCCTCTCCTGATTGATCCTGGCTACCAGCCTGGGGATGAGAGGAAACGGCGGGAATACATAGGCTAGTTTGAAGGTCCAAGGTGCTACTAGTGCATCTACTAGAGTCGCCTTGGGATCCCTGGATCTGGACCCGTAGCAAGGAACCTTGAAGTTCTGACGAGAGGCCATCAGATCCATGTCTGGAATGCCCCACAGTTGAGTGATTTGGGCAAAGATTTCCGGATGGAGTTCCCACTCCCCCGGATGCAATGTCTGACGACTCAGAAAATCCGCTTCCCAATTTTCCACTCCTGGGATGTGGATTGCAGACAGGTGGCAGGAGCGAGTCTCCGCCCATTGAATGATTCTGGTCACTTCTTCCATCGCCAGGGAACTCCTTGTTCCCCCCTGATGGTTGATGTACGCAACAGTCGTCATGTTGTCTGATTGAAACCGTATGAACTTGGCCCTCGCTAGCTGAGGCCAAGCCTTGAGAGCATTGAATATCGCTCTCAGTTCCAGAATATTTATCGGTAGAAGAGATTCTTCCCGAGACCAAAGACCCTGAGCTTTCAGGGATCCCCAGACCGCGCCCCAGCCCATCAGACTGGCGTCGGTCGTGACAATGACCCACTCTGGTCTGCGGGAGGTCACCCCTTGTGACAGGTTGTCCAGGGACAGCCACCAACGGAGTGAGTCTCTGGTCCTCTGATTTACTTGTATCTTCGGAGACAAGTCTGTATAGTCCCCATTCCACTGACTGAGCATACACAGTTGTAATGGTCTTAGATGAATGCGCGCAAAAACAGAATTTATGTTTACCTGATAAATTACTTTCTCCAACGGTGTGTCCGGTCCACGGCGTCATCCTTACTTGTGGGATATTCTCTTCCCCAACAGGAAATGGCAAAGAGCCCAGCAAAGCTGGTCACATGATCCCTCCTAGGCTCCGCCTACCCCAGTCATTCGACCGACGTTAAGGAGGAATATTTGCATAGGAGAAACCATATGTTACCGTGGTGACTGTAGTTAAAGAAAATAAATTATCAGACCTGATTAAAAAAACCAGGGCGGGCCGTGGACCGGACACACCGTTGGAGAAAGTAATTTATCAGGTAAACATAAATTCTGTTTTCTCCAACATAGGTGTGTCCGGTCCACGGCGTCATCCTTACTTGTGGGAACCAATACCAAAGCTTTAGGACACGGATGAAGGGAGGGAGCAAATCAGGTCACCTAAATGGAAGGCACCACGGCTTGCAAAACCTTTCTCCCAAAAATAGCCTCAGAAGAAGCAAAAGTATCAAATTTGTAAAATTTAGAAAAAGTGTGCAGTGAAGACCAAGTCGCTGCCTTACATATCTGATCAACAGAAGCCTCGTTCTTGAAGGCCCATGTGGAAGCCACAGCCCTAGTGGAGTGAGCTGTGATTCTTTCAGGAGACTGCCGTCCGGCAGTCTCATAAGCCAATCGGATAATGCTTTTAATCCAGAAGGAGAGAGAGGTAGAAGTTGCTTTTTGACCTCTCCGTTTACCAGAATAAACAACAAACAAAGACAAAGTTTGTCTGAAATCCTTAGTAGCTGCTAAGTAAAATTTGAGAGCACGAACTACATCCAAGTTGTGCAACAAACGTTCCTTCTTTGAAACTGGATTAGGACACAAAGAAGGCACAACTATCTCCTGGTTAATGTTTTTGTTAGAAACAACTTTTGGAAGAAAACCAGGTTTAGTACGCAAAACCACCTTATCTGCATGGAACACCAGATAAGGAGAAGAACACTGCAGAGCAGATAATTCTGAAACTCTTCTAGCAGAAGAAATTGCAACCAAAAACAAAACTTTCCAAGATAATAACTTAATATCAACGGAATGTAAGGGTTCAAACGGAACCCCCTGAAGAACTGAAAGAACTAGGTTGAGACTCCAAGGAGGAGTCAAAATTTTGTAAACAGGCTTGATTCTAACCAGAGCCTGAACAAAGGCTAGAACATCTGGCACAGCTGCCAGCTTTTTGTGAAGTAACACAGACAAGGCAGAAATCTGTCCCATCAAGGAACTTGCAGATAATCCTTTTTCCAATCCTTCTCGAAGGAAGGATAGACTCTTAGGAATCTTAACCTTGTCCCAAGGGAATCCTGCAGATTCACACCAACAGATATACCAAATAATGTGGTAATTTTTCTGGTTACAGGCTTTCAGGCCTGAACAAGAGTAATAATAACAGAATCTGAGAACCCTCGCTTTGATAAGATCAAGCGTTCAATCTCCAAGCAGTCAGCTGGAGTGGGTCGAACGGACCTAGAACAAGAAGGTCTCGTCTCAAAGGTAGCTTCCATGGTGGAGCCGATGACATATTCACCAGATCTGCATACCAAGTCCTGCGTGGCCACGCAGGAGCTATCAAAATCACCGACGCCCTCTCCTGATTGATCCTGGCTACCAGCCTGGGGATGAGAGGAAACGGCGGGAACACATAAGCTAGTTTGAAGGTCCAAGGTGCTACTAGTGCATCCACTAGAGCCGCCTTGGGATCCCTGGATCTGTACCCGTAGTAAGGAACTCTGAAGTTCTGACGAGAGGCCATCAGATCCATGTCTGGAATGCCCCACGGTTGAGTGACTTGGGCAAAGATTTCCGGATGGAGTTCCCACTCCCCCGGATGCAATGTCTGACGACTCAGAAAATCCGCTTCCCAATTTTCCACTCCTGGGATGTGGATAGCAGACAGGTGGCAGGAGTGAGACTCCGCCCATAGAATGATTTTGGTCACTTCTTCCATCGCTAGGGAACTCCTTGTTCCCCCCTGATGGTTGATGTATGAACTTGGCCCTCGCTAACTGAGGCCAAGCTTTGAGAGCATTGAATATCGCTCTCAGTTCCAGAATATTTATCGGTAGAAGAGATTCTACCCGAGACCAAAGACCCTGAGCTTTCAGTGATCCCCAGACCGCGCCCCAGCCCATCAGACTGGCGTCGGTCGTGACAATGACCCACTCTGGTCTGCGGAAGGTCATCCCTTGTGACAGGTTGTCCAGGGACAGCCACCAACGGAAAGAGTCTCTGGTCCTCTGATTTACTTGTATCTTCGGAGACAAGTCTGAATAGTCCCCATTCCACTGACTGAGCATGAACAGTTGTAATGGTCTTAGATGAATGCGCACAAAAGGAACTATGTCCATTGCCGCTACCATCAAACCTATCACTTCCATGCACTGCGCTATGGAAGGAAGAGGAACGGAATGAAGTATCCGACAAGAGTCTAGAAGTTTTGTTTTTCTGGCTTCTGTCAGAAAAATCCTCATTTCTAAGGAGTCTATTATAGTTCCCAAGAAGGAAACCCTCGTTGACGGAGATAGAGAACTCTTTTCCACGTTCACTTTCCATCCGTGAGATCTGAGAAAGGCCAGGACAATGTCCGTGTGAGCCTTTACTTGAGGAAGGGACGACGCTCGAATCAGAATGTCGTCCAAGTAAGGTACTACAGCAATGCCCCTTGGTCTTAGCACCGCCAGAAGGGACCCTAGTACCTATGAGAAATCCTAGGAGCAGTGGCTAATCCGAAAGAAAACGCCACGAACTGGAAATGCTTGTCCAGGAATGCAAACCTTAGGAACCGATGATGTTCCTTGTGGATAGGAATATGTAGATACGCATCCTTGAAATCCACCTTGGTCATGAATTGACCTTCCTGGATGGAAGGAAGAAGTGTTCGAATGGTTTCCATCTTGAACGATGGAACCTTGAGAAACTTGTTCAAGATCTTGAGATCTAAGATAGGTCTGAACGTTCCCTCTTTTTTGGGAACTATGAACAGATTGGAGTAGAACCCCATCCCTTGTTCTCCTAATGGAACAGGATGAATCACTCCCATTTTTAGCAGGTCTTCTACCCAATGTAAGAATGCCTGTCTTCTTATGTGGTCTGAAGACAACTGAGACCTGTGGAACCTCCCCCTTGGAGGAAGCCCCTTGAACTCCAGAGAATAACCTTGGGAGACTATTTCTAGCGCCCAAGGATCCAGAACATCTCTTGCCCCAGCCTGAGCGAAGAGAGAGAGTCTGCCCCCCACCAGATCCGGTCCCGGATCGGGGGCCCGCATTTCATGCTGTCTTGGTAGCAGTGGCAGGTTTCCTGGCCTGCTTTCCTTTGTTCCAGCCTTGCATAGGTCTCCAGGCTGGATTGGCTTGAGAAGTATTACCTTCCTGCTTAGAGGACGTAGCCCTTGGGGCTGATCCGTTTCTGCGAAAGGGACAAAACTTAGGTTTATTTTTGGTCTTGAAAAGACCTATCCTGAGGAAGGGCGTGGCCCTTGCCCCCAGTGATATCAGAGATAATCTCTTTCAAGTCAGGGCCAAAGAGTGTTTTCCCCTTGAAAGGAATGTCAAGCAATTTGTTCTTGGAAGACGCATCCGCTGCCCAAGATTTTAACCAAAGCGCTCTGCGCCACAATAGCAAACCCAGAATTTTTTCGCCGCTAACCTAGCCAATTGCAAGGTGGCGTCTAGGGTGAAAGAATTAGCCAATTAAGAGCACGAATTCTGTCCATAATCTCCTCATAAGAAGAAGAATTACTAATAATCGCCTTTCCTAGCTCATCAAACTAGAAACACGCGGCTGCAGTGACAGGGACAATGCATGCAATTGGTTGTAGAAGGGAACCTTGCTGAACAAACATCTTTAGCAGACCTTCTAATTTTTTATCCATAGGATCTTGGAAAGCACAACTATCTTCTATGGGTATAGTGGCGCGCTTGTGTAGAGTAGAAACCGCCCCCTCGACCTTGGGGACTGTCTGCCATCAGTCCTTTCTGGGGTCGACTATAGGAAAACAATTTTATAAATATGGGGGGAGGTACTAAAGGAATACCGGGCCTGTCCCATTCTTTACTAACAATGTACGCCACCCGCTTGGATATAGGAAAAGCTTCGGGGGGCCCCGGGGCCTCTAAGAACTTTTCCATTTTACATAGTGGTTCTGGAATGACCAGATAATCACAATCATCCAAATTGGATAACACCTCCTTAAGCAGAGCGCGGAGATGTTCCAACTTAAATTTAAAAGTAATCACATCAGGTTCAGCTTGTTGAGAAATGTTTCCTGAATCTGAAATTTCTCCCTCAGACAAAACCTCCCTGGCCCCCTCAGACTGGTGTAGGGGCCCTTCAGAAACCATATCATCAGCGTTCTCATGCTCTCCAGAATTTTCTAAAACAGAGCAGTCGCGCTTTCGCTGATAAGCGGGCATATTGGCTAAAATGTTTTTGATAGAATTATCCATTACAGCCGTTAAATGTTGCATAGTAAGGAGTATTGGCGCACTAGATGTACTAGGGGCCTCCTGTATGGGCAAGACTGGTGTAGACGAAGGAGGGGATGATGCAGTACCATGCTTACTCCCCTCACTTGAGGAATCATCTTGGGCATCATTTTTACTAAATTTTTTTATGACATAAAATACATATAGTTAAATGAGAAGGAACCTTGGTTTCCCCACAGTCAGAACACAATCTATCTGGTAGTTCAGACATGTTAAACAGGCATAAACTTGATAACAAAGCACAAAAAACGTTTTAAAATAAAACCGTTACTGTCACTTTAAATTTTAAACTAAACACACTTTATTACTGCAATTGCGAAAAAGTATGAAGGAATTGTTCAAAATTCACCAAAATTTCACCACAGTGTCTTAAAGCCTTAAAAGTATTGCACACCAAATTTGGAAGCTTTAACCCTTAAAATAACGGAACCGGAGCCGTTTTTATATTTAACCCCTTTACAGTCCCTGGAATCTGCTTTGCTGAGACCCAACCAAGCCCAAAGGGGAATACGATACCAAATGATGCCTTCAGAAAGACTTTTCTATGTATCAGAGCTCCACACACATGCAGCTGCATGCCATGCTGTCCTCAAAAACAAGTGCGCCATACCGGCGCGAAAATGAGGCTCTGACTATGATTAGGGAAAGCCCCTAAAGAATAAGGTGTCAAAAACAGTGCCTGCCGATATAATCATATCAAAATACCCAGAATAAATGATTCCTCAAGGCTAAATATGTGTTAATAATGAATCGATTTAGCTCAGAAAAAGTCTACAGTCTTAATAAGCCCTTGTGAAGCCCTTATTTACTATCTTAATAAACATGACTTACCGGATCCCATAGGGAAAATGACAGCTTCCAGCATTACATCGTCTTGTTAGAATGTGTCATACCTCAAGCAGTAAGAGACTGCACACTGTTCCCCCAACTGAAGTTAATTGCTCTCAACAGTCCTGTGTGGAACAGCCATGGATTTTAGTTACGGTGCTAAAATCATTTTCCTCATACAAACAGAAATCTTCATCTCTTTTCTGTTTCTGAGTAAATAGTACATACCAGCACTATTTTAAAATAACAAACTCTTGATTGAATAATAAAAACTACAGTTAAACACTAAAAAACTCTAAGCCATCTCCGTGGAGATGTTGCCTGTACAACGGCAAAGAGAATGACTGGGGTAGGCGGAGCCTAGGAGGGATCATGTGACCAGCTTTGCTGGCTCTTTGCCATTTCCTGTTGGGGAAGAGAATATCCCACAAGTAAGGATGACGCCGTGGACCGGACACACCGTTGGAGAAAGAAATTTATCAGGTAAACATAAATTCTGTTTTTCACACACCTCTAACTCCTCTCCAAGAAATTTACCTAACAGAAATCATGCTTATAAATCCAACGCATATGAATTTAACAATTCATATCCATATGACAACAGACAAAGTTTTCCTCATAAAAAAGTTTCTTGGGAAACTAATGGGTATGACAATAGTCAATATAATACAACACATAATTACAAAAAACATAATCGCCCATTTCAAACAAGATATAATCATAATGAGAACAATCATCATGAATATCACTATAATAGAGAGAATCACTCCAATCCTGATTTTAATTACAATTTCGGACACAGACAGAGACAAAATTAATTTCACCATAGGAATAGAAATTATGAGCGAGACCAATATTATGCTAACAGCAGACCCTTAACTCATAAAGACAAGAAACAACAGAACAAACAATCACATTTTTTAGAGAAGGAATGGGTAAGAAATCACCCTCCAAAAAATTCTCAAAATACTACAGAGATAGAATTACATACAAATTTACAAAGAAACATACCAGATGTAAATTTAAGACCCGAGTGGGCAATGGAGAACCCAAAAAAAAGAAAAGGTTTAGAAGAGGCAGAAGGGGAGGAAGACTGGTGGGAGATAGAAGAAATAGAAGAACCAAGGACCCCGAAGAGGGGCAAACAAGAGAACCATTACTAAAAATCTTCAATCTATCCACACACAGTTTTACTGATATAGAATTAAATATACTCTCCAAAGGCCTAAATTTCGCACCTGTAAAGGGACCCAACCCATTTAACTTATTCATTGATTTCAACAAATTTATCAGGAAATTGACCCTATGTAGGCATTTTGAGAAACTTAAATCCAAGGATAATAATGATTTCTTGAAGAATATCTCCAATACTGATCTAGATCTATTGAATACTTTGGAAGAATTATACAATGATAATGACAATGAATCACAACTAAACACTAATAATTGTAAACATTAAAATCTAAAACCATCCTCCATTTTTTTCCCCACACAATCGAAGGGGAATGCTATCCCTACTTTCAGTGAGCTTGTACAAAAAGATCTACAAGATCTCTGTCAAAATTATTCCATCAAAAAGGATAATTTAACTAAACAGGAAAAGAATGCCTTACTGTCCATTAAAGAAATGGACGATATTATTCTCAGAGAAGCAGATAAGGGAGGTGGACTGGTAATACAGAACAGGACAGAATATCTCAAGGAGGCCAATAGACTATTAAATGACCCAGAAACCTATAAAAAATTACAAAGAGATCCTACTATAATTTTCCAAAAACAATATAACTCACTGATTGATACGGCCCAACATCTCAACCTACTAAACCAAAATGAACTCAAATTTCTCACACACTTACATCCTAGAACTGCTATCTTTTACCACCTCCCAAAAATCCACAAAAGCTTAGCTAACCCCCCCGGTCGCCCGATAGTATCTGGCATCGACTCTCTCACAGCTAGAATTTCGGAATACGTGGATTTTTTCCTTAAACCTTTAGTTCCCAATTTAAAATCATATCTCAGGGATTCTGTTGACACCATAAGTAAAATCACAAATATAGAATGGAGAGAAAACTATAAATGGATAACACTAGATGTCTCCTCCTTATATACCAGCATTCCCCACGAAAGTGGGATTGCAGCAATGAAACAAATTCTTAAAAAAACAGAATTACAGACTAATCACCAAGATTTTATAACTGAATGCATTAGATTTGTGTTGGAAAAAAACTACTTTGAATTCAATGGTTCATATTTTTTACAGATAAGTGGAACAGCCATGGGTACAACCATGGCACCCAGCTACGCCAATCTATATATGGGTCTCTGGGAAGATTCGTACATATACTGCAATAATCCCTTTCACAAAAATATCATCTGGTGGGGCAGGTATATTGACGATATTATACTAATCTGGGAAGGGGATGAAACAACCATCACAAAATTTATTCAACACATAAATACCAATACTTTTAACCTTCAATTCACATCAAAAATTGAACAGGAGTCCATAGAGTTTCTAGATCTGACTCTATTTCACGAAAATACTGATATATGCACCAAACTATACCGAAAAAGCACTGATTGTAATGGGTATCTTCGTGCAGATAGCGGCCACTACAAGCCCTGGATTCAAAATATCCCATACGGACAATTCCAGCGGCTCAAAAGAAATTGTACAAAAGACAAAGATTTCATTAAGGAAGCCAAATTACTTAAAGAAAAACTAGTTGAAAAAAGCTATCCTAAAAAACTAATAGATAATTCTTTTAAAAAGGTTCAAAAATTAGATAGAAAACAACTTCTCATTACAAATAAAGAAAAAGGTCGAAAATCCACTGAGAATAACAACAAAAAACTAGGAATGGTAACTACTTACAACGAAGCAGCCCCTGAAATTAAGAAAATACTCAAAAAATATTGGCCTATACTCGAACAGGATAAGTTTCTTAAAAATAGTATAGGCAAAGCACCTAAAATTACGTTCAGAAAAAATAAATGTCTAAAACAAATCCTAGCGCCCAGTCAATTGAAAACAACACAGTCCAAAACCAACTGGCTAACCTCTAATACTAAGGGATTCTTCAAGTGCAATAGGGCTAATTGCAAAGGCTGTGAGCATGCCTATGAAGGAAAAAAACCCACTAAAATAATAAATTCGAAAACATATCCTAACAAAACCTGCGAAGTTAACACTCTAACCAACTGCAAAAGTACCTTCGTGGTTTACCTTCTCGAATGCCCATGTAAACTACAATATATAGGCCGCACGAAACGCCCATATAAGGTACGATTATTAGAACATTTGAAAAACATAGAGGCAGGCTATAAAGGACATAGTGTCTCTCGACATTTCAAAAAAATTCATAACCAAGACCAAACATTGTTAAAAGGAACGATCTTAGAACAAGTATCAGTTCCCAAAAGAGGAGGAGACAGGTTCCTAAAATTACGCCAACAAGAAACATACTGGATACACAATATGGGTACCATGACCCCTATGGGGCTAAACGAGGATATAGATCTCGCAGCCTTCCTATAAAAAGTCTGTCTTTTCAGTAAAATTAATTCTTCATAGAATCATAAACATCTATCTTTATATGGTATACAAACAAATGTACACAAATACATATTTTCATCTTCTCCATTGCCATAGACACTAAATTAAGACGACTAATAAGTAGTATTAAACTTAAAGTGGCATATCCAAAGGGTCCCCGAACCCAAGACTGGCTGGGACCACAAGTAATTCCCATTCATTTCTCCACTATGACCAAAAACTCATAGAGTCTAAGTCAGAGAATTCACTGGCCTTTCGTTATAAGAGCCAGGAGCTACCCTCTAGGACCTTATTTACATAAACTCACTATTTTATTTTTCTCCCAGAGACTAGTAGATACACATTCATTATACAGTCTACCCTTTATCTAATCATTGTTATTAATCTCACACCGTGATCAGCAGATCTTTTTCTTTTCATATATATCTTTTAGAACTCATGTTGTTTCCTTGCGTATTAACCTTGTGACCGCTTTAACATATCGTGTATTAGATTATTGAAACCATTATGATTCCTGTCTAACATTGTACTTACAGACCCCCATATATTTATCAAAAAGCCCAGTATTGAAGTACTAAACAAATAACACTGCTTTAGTCCTCAAATGCAATACTTGGCCTTTTAGCACACGACAGGTCAAATAGCAGCATTTTGTTTCTCAATATTCATTTCAGATATTTTTGGGTCTAAATGCATATTAATCTTGGGACCGTTTTAACAAAAATGTTAATGTGATTATCCAAAACTTTAGGACCCAAGTATAATATTCAAACGAAATACTTCGATATACTTAAGCTAGCTCAGTAAATGTTTCCAATACAAGGAACACTGCTGCAACACCTTTGTGTAATTCTTAGCTTTTTCATTGCACTACAAGATTCACAGCATACACATTCCATGTAGCGTCCCAAAGTTTCCATAGCAACCAGCTTTAGGTCCAATTACATGCGTACACGTAATCACGTAGACGTCACACGTCCGTGTAGCCGCACATCCTAGCAGGCCTGAATTTCACGCCCACTTTGCGGTCCCTTTTTAAACCGGGAAATTGCCGAAGCCTGTCAGTACACTTTATTCCTCTGAAGAAGAAGTATCGTTATTACTTCGAAACGCGTAAGGATTTTTCACTACAAAGTGGGCTGACAGGTCCTGCTAGAATCGGCATCTACATTTATTTATTCCTCACTCCTCTTGCCTACTACCGGTACTGTATTAGAACTTACATTGTATCCCTGCACTTCACTTTTTGTGGATTACACACTGATGCTAACCAGGGCATAATCCAAAATACATTACCGGCTGCCATGTTTTAAATTGCTGCTTAACTCTTATGCCACTTTTTTACTGCAGTTTAATCACCAGTTTCTGCAGTTCTAAAACTCATTTTATTGCAGCACATCCCTGAACATAGAGTGTTTTTCAGGGTATTTCTATGCCATTTTTTAACCTCATACAAAGTTTGAAAGGTTTTTAATGTAAGCACATTTTTATTATTTATTATTTATCTGTAATAAATAGCCCTTCATTTTTTTACGGTATCACACTATGTCTCTGTCTCTTCTTTTTGTACTTTATAATTAATCGCTTATGAGGACACGCGACATCCCACCACAAAAAGAGAGGAAAATTCACAGAGAGCCCAGGATTTCATTCCTGTATAAGTCACTCAAGACATTTTGTAAGATACCAAAAAAGAGGAAACTAAAGGACCATCCCTGCTCGAATAAGAGAGTCCAGGATTGCCATTCCCTCTGATGAAAAAAGACAAGGAATTTCTTGCAACATCCAAAACACCATCTTTAACACCTTGCTGATCACTTACCTCATAGGATTGAGGTTTGCTCTGGTAAGCACAATATACTTACTATACACCAGGACATACATTTAGTCTCTGCTTAAATCATTTTGCAGTACTACTCTATGTTGTTGTTTTTCTCTCCCTTTTCTTCTACATTTCTATGAGAATATTGGACATCCAAGCTTCTGAAAGAAGAAGGAATCCATAGAGAGTCCAAGATTGCCATTTCACCAACAAGTTCCTCTAAAAATCGCAATACTTCAACAAATACCATAGAGAGAACCAAAGGATCATTCTTGCTTTCATAAGAGAGTCCAGGATCTCCATTGGCAAGGAGCAACAGATACCAAGAGATTTCCACGGGAGCACACAGTTTCTAAGGGATCATCTATACCCCATTGCTGATCACTTACCTCATAGGATTGAGGTTGGCTCTGGTAAGCGCTATCACTTACCTTATACCAGAACTTTACTGGGAAAGAACTAACCTGTACCAACTGATTGGTTTTGAACTTTGTTTATTCGTGTATTCACTACACAGCATATCAATACCATAACATTTATAATTGTTTAGCAGTGCGCCTATTTACTTTTGAGACAATTCTCTTTCGACCTACATATATATATATATATATATATATATATATATATATATATATATATATATATATATATATATATATATATATATATAAAAAAGCATAAACATATATATTTACTGGGAACACAGTTTCCATAGTCTGCAATGTAAAGGCACTTTCAGTGCTGTTTTTCTTTTTATTACACCTTACATGTATGGTATAGATAGATAGATCTATAGATAGATAGGAAAACATCAGTTTTATTATTTGTTATAAAAAAACCCCATAATTTATGCTTACCTGATAAATGTATTTCTCTTGTAGTGTATCCAGTCCACGGATCATCCATTACTTGTGGGATATTCTCCTTCCCAACAGGAAGTTGCAAGAGGATCACCCACAGCAGAGCTGCTATATAGCTCCTCCCCTCACTGCCATATCCAGTCATTCGACCGAAACAAGACGAGAAAGGAGAAACCATAGGGTGCAGTGGTGACTGTAGTTTAATTAAAATTTAGACCTGCCTTAAAAGGACAGGGCGGGCCGTGGACTGGATACACTACAAGAGAAATAAATTTATCAGGTAAGCATAAATTATGTTTTCTCTTGTTAAGTGTATCCAGTCCACGGATCATCCATTACTTGTGGGATACCAATACCAAAGCTAAAGTACACGGATGATGGGAGGGACAAGGCAGGAACTTAAACGGAAGGAACCACTGCCTGTAGAACCTTTCTCCCAAAAACAGCCTCCGAAGAAGCAAAAGTGTCAAATTTGTAAAATTTTGAAAAGGTGTGAAGCGAAGACCAAGTCGCAGCCTTGCAAATCTGTTCAACAGAGGCCTTATTTTTAAAGGCCCAGGTGGAAGCCACAGCTCTAGTAGAATGAGCTGTAATCCTTTCAGGGGGCTGCTGTCCAGCAGTCTCATAGGCTAAGCGTATTATGCTCCGAAGCCAAAAGGAGAGAGAGGTTGCCGAAGCTTTTTGACCTCTCCTCTGTCCAGAGTAAACGACAAACAGGGCAGATGTTTGACGAAAATCTTTAGTAGCCTGTAAGTAAAACTTCAAGGCACGGACTACGTCCTTTAAGAAACACAAATTTTCCCAAATTTTGAAATAACAGTGAAAAAATGCAGTTACACTAACGAAATTTTTACAGTGTATGTAATAAGTTAGCAGAGCATTGCACCCACTTGCAAATGGATGATTAACCCCTTAATACCAAAAACGGAATAACAAATGACAAAAACGTTTTTTAAACAGTCACAACAACTGCCACAGCTCTACTGTTGCTTTTTACCTCCCTCAATACGATTTTTGAAGCCTTTTGAGCCCTTCAGAGAAGTCCTGGATCATGCAGGAAGAAGCTGGATGTCTGTGTCTGTAATTTTTGCTGTGCAAAAAAACGCCAAAATAGGCCCCTCCCACTCATATTACAACAGTGGGAAGCCTCAGGGAACTGTTTCTAGGCAAAATTCAAGCCAGCCATGTGGAAAAAACTAGGCCCCAATAAGTTTTATCACCAAACATATGTAAAAAATGATTAAACATGCCAGCAAACGTTTTAAAATACACTTTTATAAGAGTATGTATCTCTATTAATAAGCCTGATACCAGTCGCTATCACTGCATTTAAGGCTTTACTTACATTACTTCGGTATCAGCAGCATTTTCTAGCAAATTCCATTCCCTAGAAAAATATTTTAACTGCACATACCTTATTACAGGAAAACCTGCACGCTATTCCCCCTCTGAAGTTACCTCACTCCTCAGAATATGTGAGAACAGCAAAGGATCTTAGTTACTTCTGCTAAGATCATAGAAAACGCAGGCAGATTCTTCTTCTAAATACTGCCTGAGATAAACAGTACACTCCGGTACCATTTAAAAATAAACTTTTGATTGAATAAACTAAGTATAAAACACCACAGTCCTCTTACGACCTCCATCTTAGTTGAGAGTTGCAAGAGAATGACTGGGTATGGCAGTGAGGGGAGGAGCTATATAGCAGCTCTGCTGTGGGTGATCCTCTTGCAACTTCCTGTTGGGAAGGAGAATATCCCACAAGTAATGGATGATCCGTGGACTGGATACACTTAACAAGAGAAATAAAAGGTTAATAAAAATATTAAATATTTTTAATTGTTTAATATATTTACCGCCCATGAAGAAAGGTTCTCGATCTGGTTGTTGTGGTGGAGGTGTATTTCTCCACGGTTCCTGAAGCCTGGGTGGTGGGTTAAAGTTGCCTTGCACAGGGACATGCTGAAATTCTGGCATTCCCTATTAAAAATAAATAAATTAGGTGTGTAACAAAGTAACACTGCCACATTCCAAACTGCTTACAAGATATATTTTGTGTGTAATAATATTGCAGAATAAATAAATAGGGCTGTTTTAAATATAGTCAGAGCCCTCTGTCAGAAGTATATTGGCAAAGATAACCTGACTACTGACACAAAGACCTGTGCCAGCAAACGTCTGAGTAAGATAGAGTAGGTCATTTTAAGACACTTAAAGGGACACTGAACCCAAATTTATTCTTTCGTGATTCAGATAGAGCATGGTATTTTAAGCAACTTTCTAATTTACTCCTATTATCAATTTCTTCATTCTCTTGCCATCTTTATTTGAAAAATAAGGCATCAGCTATTTTTTTTTTTTATTTAGAACCCTGGACAGCACTCGTTTATTGCTGGGTGAATTTATCCACCAATCAGCAAGAACAACCCAGGTTGTTAACCAAAAATGGGCCGGCATCTAAACTTACATTCTTGCTTTTCAAATAAAGATACCAAGAGAATGAAGACAATTTGATAATAGGAGTAAATAAGAAAGTTGCTTAAAGGGACACTCAGGTTTTATTAAATGTTCATGATTCAGATACAGCATGTAATTTTAAACAACTTTCCAATTTACTTCCATTAAAAAAAATGTGCACAGTCTTTTAGATTTACACTTTTTTTGAGTCACCAGCTCCTACTGAGCATGTGCAAGAACTCAGACTATACATATATGCATTTGTGATTGGCTGATTGCTATCACATGGTACAGGGGGAGTGGAAATATACATAACTTTGAAATGTGTTAGAAAAGAATCTACTACTCATTTGAAATTCAAAGTAAATGCTATTGTATTGTCTTGTTATCTTGCATTTGTTGATTATGCAAATCTGCTGCGTTTACTGGTCCTTTAAAATTGCATGCTCTATCTGAATAATGAAAGAAAAAAATTGGGTTCAGTGTCCCTTTAAAGGAACATTCCGGTCAAAATTTAAATGCACATAGGTAAATTCCATCTTTGAATAAAAACCTATTTGCAATATACATGTACTGGCAAAAAATGCTTCCAGTAAATGTTATCACTGTTTTAGTGATAACGTTTTTCTCTGCACATGAAGCATAGCTAGATATTATCAGTGCACCAGTATTTTGAATACTGCAGCTGCTCAGAGCGCCAATGGGGCTTGTATCACGTCAGCAATTAACAAATTGAGTCATTACCAGATGGTACAAGCAACTTAGGCTCTCTGAGCAAGACCTGTGTTTAAAATGCTGGTGCACGGAGCATATTTAAATACACTTTTGAAACAGCTATAGCTTTTAATAGAAGCATTTTAGCTAATACATGTATATTACAAAAAGGCTTCTGTTCAAAACTGAAATGCATCCAGGTGGATTCCAATTTTGGCTGGAATGTCCCTTTAACCTCTATTCTGCCAGGTGGTGAGACCACTAAATAGGTCCTGGGGGAGAACAATGCAAAATTTGGCAAATATGAAAATATTTGAAATGCAGTGCTTAAATGCTGATTGTGTGTGTGTGTGTATGCGTGCGTGTGTGCGTATATGTATGTGTGTGTGTGTGTAAAAGACCCTTAATATTCATTTTAGGTATCACAGTTAATTTGCTTTGTCAAAATAGATTGCAAATAGCTGAGTCTATACAGAGCAAATTCTTCATTAAATGGCTACATTGACGTACCCAATAAGCCATAAAAACCACCTTCTGAACAATAGAAGATAAGGTAAATTTAATCCTTTTATAGAATTAGAACTTTTTGTGCTTTTCTTTTATCCCGTTAAATATCCATCTAGTTAAGAAATTAACATTCTCCCACACAATCACTACACAAATTATACTTTACATTCTCACATCTTGTGTTAATTACATGATGTTATCTGTAATCATCTATTCATGAATTGCTGATAACTTGGCCTACCAGTTGAAAGAAATGAAACTTAGCATAAATTGCTTAGTACAAAGTTAATCTGAAAAAGAAAAGGAAATAAAGAGGATCTAACCGCTATTATGGGATTTCTCAGCTTTACAGAATGGGTCACTCACACATTCATATGACTAATTAAATACGTTTAAGTCTTTGTGACTTCATGAATCTTTCAATAAATTACTTTGAACGTCTACAACATGTTTTCATTTATTAATTCCCCTTCATACCCAAGTGTTATATTAGAAAATCCTAATGACTGTTAAGCAGGGTCAGTCAGTCAATGAATGATTGAGGAGCAAGTGCACAAGGATTAATGACCAATATAGCCTGTTATGCAGATTCATTTCCGGAAGACCTAATTCTATTGTACTCAAGTTTCATCCTTTAAGACTAATTAAACTTTTTTATAGGGTTATTGCAAACTATCATTGCAGGAGTATTACGTAAACATGTTAATCCTTTTTCTTGAGTCCCGTGCACTCTTTTGCCACTAGTTTATGGGACACAGCACCATTCCCGATTAATAATTTAGTTAATGTGAGGATAACCAGGGGTTACCCTCACAAACACAAACAAAAGGGAATCAGCAACAGTAGTTCCATTATTTATTTAATCTCTCTAACAAATAGCATTGAAGATATGGGTCTTTAAACAGTGTGCGTCAAAAGTACTGCACAGTATGAGAAGAAATGTGAAATTATTTTTAATTCATTTTTAAATGTTGCCAAAACGACTTACTTTTTATAGTGCCTCTGGAACCGCGATCCACCCTTCCTTATCAGCACTTTTGTCCCTTAAAGTTATTGGCTTTAACCAATCAGTACATGACTGCAGATCACGCGCGCATGTGCAATAACTCTGCTGTTCTCACGAGTGCATGCATTGTAGGGTTATGTGCATGCTCAAACTGCACCTCATTGACTGCAATTAAAGCATCCGTTATATATAACACATCAAATAGGATGAGGAGACAAACGGTAACAGTGAGCGTTTGGTGTATTGAACTAAACCCATTTTTGCTTGGATAGATTTAGTCTGATGATGCATAACTCTGTTGTGTGATTATTTTATACTGTTTATAATGCTTTAAATATAAAAGTAAAAGTTTACTTATGTCAATTTTAAGAGGGCCTGGAACATAGCACCACTTCCCATTCACTTACATTATTTTTCCCGGAAAACTTAACGTTGTTTATTTTGAGAAAATTACTGTGTAGCATATTTCATATTTGATGCTAGCCTAGAGCTGCTGTTTGAGTTCATTACTTGACTTGTTTTGCATATAATAGCTTTCTAGGACTATACTTTATTTGGATAATTGGTAAAAAAAAAAAAAAAAAGTTTAATCTGATTCTGTTACACAGAACGAAATAAAGAATATTGATATTTTATATTGTTTTAAGTGGGGATGCACCGAAATTTCGGTTGCAGAAACATTTTGGTCGAAAATGGCATTATCGTTTTTTTCGGTTTTGTTTTTTTTTGCCTGTTTTGTAAAATTGTGTAGTATATTATTGTCTTAAGATATTTTTTTGTTCAATTTTAGCATGTTTCAGTCAATAAGAGTGTGGTTATTTTATTGGCTTGCAGTTTTTCAATTCAGATTCATTCATTAAATAGACTATGCAAAAAAAACGGAAAAAAAAAAACGGAATATTTGAAAATAAAGTGCATCCTGGATTTTCCGTTTCATAAACCATACCACAAATACATCCCTCTGACAAGCACTGTACTCTGAGGGTAAACCAGGCCTCAACATAGACAGAAAACCCCTCTCTCTGAAGAATAAAATGCACATCTTCATTCTTCAACCACCTCCAGCAGAGGCAAAGTAAAGACTGAGGTATGTGTAAGGCGTTTTATAGAGTTTTGGGGGTTTGAGAATCCATGCTGCCTCCTAGTGGTAGAGAAGGTTAATTCCCAAGAGTAAAGGATCGTGGACTCTCACCACCAGTATGAAAGAACAACAGATATTTTGTGTAAATAAGAAACTAGGACGGGACAATATTAGGACCTTCAGTGACCAAAATACTCAAACTCAAATTTTGGCTTTTGCAAAACAAACATTCAAAATAGAAATAATTAGATATATGCATTTGGATACTTTATTAGTATCTGAATGCAGAGGAAGGTGGCCGCACGCAGCGTTTAGCATTTTGTGAAATTGAATTTCTCCTTGTGAAAATGCGGCACACTTAGATCTGGATTTCATATGAAGAAATTCGCCTTTGAACAGAGCTGAATGCCAAGAGTGACCCACTTCCTTCGCATTCGGATACTAACAAAGTATCCAAAATGCACATATATAGAAAATATCTCACTAAAGTCGTAGCAACCCTGCTAAAAAAAAATCCTAAGATTGAGAGTTTATCCTTATTAAAATCTGTCAAGCTCAAAGAGAATCAAAATCTGAAGTTAATTTTGTGCCATTTAGGACTGTGGTGGCTTCTACTAAATTAGTAGAAATGATAAAATAAAAAAACGGACATAACAGTCATTACGAAAATGTAATCCATCAAGAAAAATATTGAATTGCTGGTTATGCTATGCACAAATACATACAGACTTGCAATAAAAACATACCTTGGTAAATTTGATCTAAAAACAAAATTATGCTTCCCAGATAATTTAATTCTGTATAAGGAGAGTCCACAACTTAATTCCTTACTGTTGGGAAATACTGAACCTGGTCACCAGGAGGAGGCAAAGACAACCCAGCCAAAGGCTTAAAGGGATAGTAAACCCCAAAATGTTCTTTTATGATTCAGATAGAACATACAATTTTAAACAACTTTCCAATTTAATTGTATTATCAAATTTTCTTAATTCTCTTGTTATCCATTGCTGAAGGGACAGCATTGCACTACTGATAGAAAGCTGAAAAAGAAAATGTATGCTTACCTGATAAATTTATTTCTTTTACGATATGACGAGTCCACGGATTTCATTCTTACTTATGGGATTACGCCTCCTGGTCAGCAGGAGGCGGCAAAGAGCACCACAGCAGAGCTGTATATATAGCTCCTCCCTTCCCTCCCACTCCAGTCATTCGACCGAAGTTAAGAAGAGAAAGGAAAAGAAAAGGTGCAGAGGTGACTGAAGTTTAACAAAAATAACGACCTGTCTTAGAAATGACAGGGTGGGCCGTGGACTTGTCATATCATAAAATAAATTTATCAGGTAAGCATAAATTTCCTTTTACAAGATATGACGAGTCCACGGATTTCATCCTTACTTATGGGATACAATACCAAAGCTATAGGACACGGATGAAAGGGAGGGACAAGACAGGAACCTAAACGGAAGGCACCACTGCTTGAAGGACCTTTCTCCCGAAAAAGTATCGGACGAGGCAAAAGTGTCAAATTTGGAAAAAGTATGAAGAGAAGACCAAGTTGCAGCCTTGCAAATCTGTTCAACAGAAGCATCATTTTTAAATGCCCATGAGGAAGCCACAGCCCTAGTAGAATGAGCCGTAATTCTTTCAGGAAGCTGCTGTCCAGCAGTCTCATATGACAAACGTATGATACTCTTCAGTCAAAAAGAAAGAGGTAGCTGTAGCTTTCTGGCCCCTACGTCTTCCAGAAAAAACAACAAATAATGAAGATGATTGATGTAAATCTTTAGTCGCCTGCAAGTAAAACTTCAGGGCACGGACCACGTCCAAGTTATGTAACAGACGCTCCTTCTTAGAAGAAGGATTAGGACACAATGAAGGAACAACAATTTCCTGATTAATATTCTTATTAGAAACAACCTTAGGAAGAAAACCAGGTTTGGTACGTAAAACCACCTTATCAGAATGGAAAATAAGATAAGGAGAATCACATTGTAAAGCAGAAAGCTCAGAAATTCTGCGAGCAGAAGAAATAGCAACCAAAAACAAAACTTTCCAAGATAACAACTTAATATCTATGGAATGCATAGGTTCAAACGGAACCCCTTGAAGAACTAAATTCAAACTCCACGGAAGAGCAATCTGTCTAAACACAGGTCTGATTCTAGTCAGAGCCTGATAAAAAGATTGAACATCTGGAACATCCGCCAGACGCTTGTGTAGTAAGATAGACAAAGCAGAAATCTGTCCCTTTAAGGTACTTGCTGACAATCCTTTCTCCAATCCTTCTTGGAGAAAAGATAAAATCCTGGGAATCCTAAGCCTACTCCATGAGTGGCCCTTGGATTCGCACCAATAAAGATATTTACGCCATATCTTATGGTACATTTTTCTAGTAACAGGCTTACGTGCCTGAATCAAGGTATCAATGACCGAATCAGAGAACCCTCGGTTAGATAAAATCAAGCGTTCAATCTCCAAGCAGTCAGTTGCAGAGAAAATAGATTCGGATGATGGAAGGGTCCCTGAATGAGAAGGTCCTACCTCAATGGAAGCTTCCACGGTGGCAGAGAGGACATGTCCACAAGATCAGCATACCAAGTCTTGCGAGGCCACGCAGGAGCGATGAGAATCACTGAAGCCCTCTCCTGTTTGATCCGAGCAATCACCCGGGGGAGGAGAGCAAACGGTGGAAACACATAAGCTAGGTTGAACGACCAAGGCACTGCCAAGGCGTCTATTAGTTCGGCCTGAGGATCCCTGGACCTGGATCCATATCTCGGGAGCTTGGCATTCTGACGAGATGCCATAAGATCCAGCTCCGGTTTGCCCCATCTGAGGATCAGGGTGGCAAGACCTCCGGATGGAGTTCCCATTCCCCCGGATGAAACGTCTGTCTGCTCAAAGAATCCGCTTCCCAGTTGTCCACTCCTGGGATGTAGATTGCTGACAGATAACAAGAGTGAGCCTCCGCCCACCGAATTATCTTTGATACTTCTGTCATCGCTAAGGAACTCCTTGTTCCTCCCTGATGATTGATGTAAGCTACAGTTGTGATGTTGTCCGACTGAAAGCCAACAGAGGCCAAGCTTGAAGCGCATTGAATATTGCTCTCAATTCCAGAATATTGATTGGAAGTAGAGACTCCGACAGAGTCCACACACCCTGAGCCTTCAGGGAATTCCAGACTGCACCCCAACCTAGTAGGCTGGCGTCCATTGTCACTATCCCCCATGAGGGTCTGCGGAAGCATGTCCCTTGGGACAGATGATCCGGCGACAACCACCGAAGAAGAGAGTCTCTTGTCTCCTGATCCAGATCTATCTGAGGAGATAAATTTGCATAATCTCCATTCCATTGCCTGAGCATGCTCAGTTGTAGAGGTCTGAGATGAAAATGAGCAAACGGAATGATGTCCATAGCCACCACCATCAATCCAATTACCTCCATGCACTGAGCCACTGATGGCCGAGGATTGGACTGAAGAGTTTGGCATGTATTCAGAATCTTTAACTTTCTGACTTCCGTCAAAAAGATTTTCATGGATACAGAGTCTATTAGAGTTCCCAGGAAAGGAACCCTTATCTGTGGAATAAATTAACTCTTTTCTAGATTCACTTTCCACCCGTGAGTCCTTAGAAAGGATAGGACAATGTCGGTATGAGACCCTGTCAGCTGATAAGACGACGCCTGGATCAGAATATCGCCCAGATAAGGCGCCACTGCAATGCCCCGCGGTCTAAGAACCGCTAGCAGAGACCCTAGAACCTTTGTGAAGATCCTGGGTGCCGTTGCCAGCCCGAAGGGAAGGGCCACAAACTGAAAATGTTTGTCCAGAAAGGCAAACCTTAGGAGCTGGTGATGATCTCTGTGGATAGGAATATGAAGATATGCATCCTTTAAATCCATGGTAGTCAATTATTGACCCTCCTGGATCAATGGAAGAATTGTCCGAATAGTCTCCATCTTGAAGGATGGAACTCTGAGAAACTTGTTTAGACTTTTGAGGTCTAAAATGGGTTGGAACGTTCCCTCTTTTTTGGGAACTACAAAAAGATGAGTAAAACCCCTGTCCCTGCTTCTGTATTGGAACGGGACAAATGACTCCCATTTTACACAACGTAAGAACGCCTCTCTTTTTATCTGGTCTACAGACAATCGTGAAAGAAGAAACCTTCCCCTTGGGAAAGAATTTTTGAACTCCAGCTGATACCCTTGAGACACTATTTCCAGTGTCCAGGGATCCTGAACGTCTCTTATCCAAGCCTGGACAAAGAGAGAAAGTCTGCCCCCTACTAGATCTGGTCTCGGATCGGGGGCCGCCCCTTCATGCTGTTTTGGGAGCAGCAGCGGGCTTCTTGGGTTGTTTACCCTTGTTCCAAGCCTGGTTGGGTCTCCAGATGGACTTCCTGCAAAATTCCCTTCCTGTTTAGCGGAAGAAGGGACTCCCTTGAAAATTCGAAAGGAACGAAAATTACTCTGTTTACCCCTTTGCTTAGCTGTTTTATCCTGAGGTAGGAGGTGACCCTTACCTCCCATAAAGTCAGAAATTATTTCTTTCAAGTCAGGCCCGAACAGGGTCTTTCCCTTGAAAGGAATAGCCAAAAGCTTTGATTTAGAGGACACATCCGCAGACTAAGATTTTAACCATAAAGCTCTTCGCGCTAAAATGGCTAATCCTGCATTCTTAGCCGCCAGCTTGGCGATCTGAAAGGTGGCATCCGTAATAAAGGAATTAGACAGCTTAAGTGCCTTAATTCTATCTAGTATTACCTCTAAAGGAGTTGTAGTCTTAAGAGACTCTAAGGCGTCAAACCAAAAGGCTGCGGCAGTTGTAACTGGTACAATTCAAGCCAGCGGTTGTAATAGAAAACCCTGATGAATAAATAGCTTCTTTAGAAGACCCTCTAACTTTTTATCCATAGGATTTTTGAAAGCACAACTGTCCTCAATAGGAATAGTTGTACGCTTAGCCAGGGTAGATATAGCTCCCTCCACCTTAGGGACCGTTTGCCAAGAATCCCGAACAGTGTCAGCTATAGGATACATTTTCTTAAAATTAGGAGGTGAGAACGGGATATCCGGTCTTTCCCATTCCCACGTAATAACTTCCGAAATTCTCTTAGGAACCGGAAACACATCCGAATAAGAAGGAACCTCCAAGTATTTGTCCATCTTACACAATTTCTCTGGTGGTACCACAATAGAGTCACAATCATCAAGAGTCGCTAAAACCTCCCAAAGTAACAGGCGGAGGTGTTCAAGCTTAAATCTAAAGGACATGACGTCCGAGTCTGTCTGTGGTAACGCACTCCCTCAGTCAGAAAGTTCCCCTTCAGACTGAAGTTCCCCAGTTCCCCCCTAAATCAGATCCCTGGGAGGACACATCGGAGATAGCCATCAAAACATTAGAAGTAGCAGGAACCAAAGTAGTTTCTGTCCTGCTGCGTTTGCCCTGTAACACTGGCAACTTAGATAGAACTTCTGTAAGGATAGATGACATAACTGCAGCCATATCCTGCAGAGTAAATGAAGTGGACGCAGTTGAAGAACATGGCGTCGCTTGAGTGGGTGTTAAGGGCTGTGACGCTTGGGGAGAAAGAATTGGCATACCATGAGTCTCATCAGTCTGAGAAGCATCCTGCGCTATATCTTTGTTAAGAAAAATTTGTTCTTTACATTGCAGTGCCCTCTCAGTGCATGAGGGACAAAAAGTAAGCGGGGGTTCCACAATGGCATTTAAACACATGGAACAAGTACTGGCTTCAAGGTCATCCATAGTAAAAAACAGAAATTGTAGTCAGTTATATCAAAAACTTTTTATGCACAATCTAGTTATTTAAAATAAAAACACTCCTTATGCACACTCTAGTTATTTTAGAATAAGAACAACTGTGCCTTTAAGAGAAAAACATAATTTATGTAAGAACTTACCTGATAAATTCATTTCTTTCATATTAGCAAGAGTCCATGAGCTAGTGACGTATGGGATATACATTCCTACCAGGAGGGGCAAAGTTTCCCAAACCTTAAAATGCCTATAAATACACCCCTCACCACACCCACAATTCAGTTTAACGAATAGCCAAGAAGTTGGGTGATAAAAAAGGAGCGAAAGCATAAAAAAATAAGGAATTGGAATAATTGTGCTTTATACAAAAAATCATAACCACCACAAAAAAGGGTGGGCCTCATGGACTCTTGCTAATATGAAAGAAATGAATTTATCAGGTAAGTTCTTACATAAATTATGTTTTCTTTCATGTAATTAGCAAGAGTCCATGAGCTAGTGACGTATGGGATAATAAATACCCAAGATGTGGAACTTCCACGCCAGAGTCACTAGAGAGGGAGGGATAAAATAAAGACAGCCAATTCCGCTGAAAAATTAATCCACTACCCAAATCAAAAAAGTTTCAATTTTTATAACGAAAAAAACTGAAAATATAAGCAGAAGAATCAAACTGAAACAAGTGCCTGAAGTACCATTCTACCAAAACTGCTTCTAAGAAGAGAAAACATCAAAATGGTAGAACATAGTAAAAGTATGCAAAGAAGACCAAGTCATTGCTTTGCAAATCTGATCAACAGAAGCTTCATTCTTAAAAAGCCCAGGAAGTAGAAACTTACCTAGTAGAATGAGCCATAATCCTCCAAGGCGGGAATCCACCCGACTCCCAATAAGCATGATGAATGAAAAGTGAAAGCAAGATGCCAAATTAATGGCAGAAGCCTTTTGACCTTCCTAACACCAGAAAAGATAACAAATAGACTAGAAGACTATCTGAAATCTGAATAGCTTCAACATAAGATTTCAAAACTCTAACCATATCCAAAGAATGTAAGAATCTTACCAAAGAAGTCTTAGTAAAAGACAATAATTCCTCCCTAATGTTGATAGAAATCACAACTTTATTTAAAAATTGAAATGAGGATAGCAAAAACAGAATTTATGCTTACCTGATAAATTACTTTCTCCAACGGTGTGTCCGGTCCACGGCGTCATCCTTACTTGTGGGATATTCTCTTCCCCAACAGGAAATGGCAAAGAGCCCAGCAAAGCTGGTCATATGATCCCTCCTAGGCTCCGCCTACCCCAGTCATTCGACCGACGTACAGGAGGAAATATGCATAGGAGAAACCATATGATACCGTGGTGACTATAGTTAGAGAAAATAATTCATCAGACCTGATTAAAAAAACCAGGGCGGGCCGTGGACCGGACACACCGTTGGAGAAAGTAATTTATCAGGTAAGCATAAATTCTGTTTTCTCCAACATAGGTGTGTCCGGTCCACGGCGTCATCCTTACTTGTGGGAACCAATACCAAAGCTTTAGGACACGGATGAAGGGAGGGAGCAAATCAGGTCACCTAAATGGAAGGCACCACGGCTTGCAAAACCTTTCTCCCAAAAATAGCCTCTGAAGAAGCAAAAGTATCAAATTTGTAAAATTTGGCAAAAGTGTGCAGTGAAGACCAAGTCGCTGCCTTACATATCTGGTCAACAGAAGCCTCGTTCTTGAAGGCCCATGTGGAAGCCACAGCCCTAGTGGAGTGAGCTGTGATTCTTTCAGGAGGCTGTCGTCCGGCAGTCTCATAAGCCAAACGGATAATGCTTTTAAGCCAAAAAGAAAGAGAGGTAGAAGTTGCTTTTTGACCTCTCCTTTTACCAGAATAAACAACAAACAAAGAAGAAGTTTGTCTGAAATCTTTAGTGGCCTCTAAATAGAATTTTAGAGCACGGACTACGTCCAAATTGTGTAACAAACGTTCCTTCTTTGAAACTGGATTCGGGCACAAAGAAGGTACAACTATCTCCTGGTTAATATTTTTGTTGGAAACAACTTTCGGAAGAAAACCAGGCTTAGTACGCAAAACCACCTTATCTGCATGGAACACCAGATAGGGCGGAGAACACTGCAGAGCAGATAACTCAGAAACTCTTCTAGCAGAAGAAATTGCAACCAAAAACAAAACTATCCAAGATAATAACTTAATATCTACGGAATGTAAGGGTTCAAACGGAACCCCTTGAAGAACTGAAAGAACTAGATTAAGACTCCAGGGAGGAGTCAAAGGTCTGTAGACAGGCTTGATTCTAACCAGAGCCTGAACAAACGCTTGAACGTCTGGCACAGCTGCCAGCCTTTTGTGAAGTAAAACAGATAACGCAGAAATCTGTCCCTTCAGAGAACTTGCAGATAATCCCTTCTCCAAACCCTCTTGTAGAAAGGATAAAATCCTAGGAATTTTTATCTTGTTCCATGGGAATCCTTTAGATTCACACCAATGGATATATTTTTTCCATATCTTATGGTAAATTTTTCTAGTTACAGGCTTTCTAGCCTGAATCAGAGTATCTATTACAGAATCTGAAAACCCACGCTTTGATAAAATCAAGCGTTCAATCTCCAAGCAGTCAGTTGGAGAGAAACCAGATTCGGATGTTCGAATGGACCTTGAACAAGAAGGTCCTGTCTCAAAGGTAGCTTCCATGGTGGAGCCGATGACATATTCACCAGGTCTGCATACCAAGTCCTGCGTGGCCACGCAGGAGCTATCAAGATCACCAAAGCCCTCTCCTGGTTGATCCTGGCTACCAGCCTGGGAATGAGAGGAAACGGTGGGAAAACATAAGCTAGGTTGAAGGTCCAAGGTGCTACTAGTGCATCTACTAGAGTCGCCTTGGGATCCCTGGATCTGGACCCGTAACAAGGAACCTTGAAGTTCTGACGAGACGCCATCAGATCCATGTCTGGAATGCCCCATAATTGAGTTATTTGGGCAAAGATTTCCGGGTGGAGTTCCCACTCCCCCAGATGGAATGTCTAACGACTCAGAAAATCTGCTTCCCAATTTTCCACTCCTGGGATGTGGATTGCAGACAAGTGGCAGGAGTGATCCTCCGCCCATTGAATTATCTTGGTCACTTCCTCCATCGCCAGGGAACTCCTTGTTCCCCCCTGATGGTTGATATATGCAACTGTCGTCATGTTGTCTGATTGAAACCTTATGAATTTGGCCTTTGCTAGATGAGGCCAAGCTTTGAGAGCATTGAATATCGCTCTCAGTTCCAGAATGTTTATCGGGAGAAGAGATTCTTCCCGAGACCATAGACCCTGAGCTTTCAGGGGTTCCCAGACCGCGCCCCAGCCCACCAGACTGGCGTCGGTCGTGACAATGACCCACTCTGGTCTGCGGAAGCTCATTCCCTGTGACAGGTTGTCCAGGATTAGCCACCAACGGAGTGAATCTCTGGTCCTTTGATCTACTTGAATCGTCGGAGACAAGTCTGTATAATCCCCATTCCACTGTCTGAGCATGCACAGTTGTAATGGTCTTAGATGAATTCGTGCAAAAGGAACTATGTCCATTGCTGCAACCATCAATCCTATTACTTCCATGCACTGCGCTATGGAATGACGAAGAACATAATGAAGAACTTGACAAGAGCTTAGAAGTTTCGATTTTCTGACCTCTGTCAGAAAAATTCTCATTTCTAAGGAGTCTATTATTGTTCCCAAGAAGGGAACTCTTGTTGACGGGGAAAGAGAACTTTTTTCTATGTTTACTTTCCATCCGTGAGATCTGAGAAAGGCTAGGACGATGTCCGTATGAGCCTTTGCTTTTGACAGAGACGACGCTTGAATCAGGATGTCGTCCAAGTACGGTACTACTGCAATGCCCCTTGGTCTTAGAACCGCTAGAAGGGACCCTAGTACCTTTGTGAAAATTCTCGGAGCAGTGGCTAATCCGAAAGGAAGTGCCACAAACTGGTAATGCTTGTCCAGAAAAGCGAACCTTAGGAACTGATGATGTTCCTTGTGGATAGGAATACGGAGGTACGCATCCTTTAAATCCACTGTGGACATAAATTGACCTTCCTGGATGGTAGGAAGGATCGTTCGAATGGTTTCCATTTTGAATGATGGAACCCTGAGAAATTTGTTTAGGATCTTGAGATCTAGAATTGGTCTGAACGTTCCCTCTTTTTTGGGAACTATGAACAGGTTGGAGTAAAACCCCATCCCTTGTTCTCTTATTGGAACTGGATGAATTACTCCCATCCTTAACAGGTCTTCTACACAATGTAAGAATGCCTGTCTTTTTATTTGGTTTGAAGATAATTGAGACCTGTGGAACCTTCCCCTTGGGGGTAGTTCCTTGAATTCCAGGAGATAACCTTGAGAAACTATTTCTAGTGCCCAAGGATCCTGAACATCTCTTGCCCAGGCCTGAGCAAAGAGAGAAAGTCTGCCCCCCACCAGATCCGGTCCCGGATCGGGGGCCATCCCTTCATGCTGTTTTGGTAGCAGTGGCAGGCTTCTTGGCCTGCTTACCCTTGTTCCAGCCTTGCATCGGTCTCCAGGCTGGTTTGGGTTGAGAAGTATTACCCTCTTGCTTAGAGGATGTAGAAGTAGAGGCTGGTCCGTTTCTGCGAAAGGGACGAAAATTAGGCTTATTTCTAGCCTTAAAAGACCTATCCTGAGGAAGGGCGTGGCCCTTTCCTCCGGTGATGTCTGAAATAATCTCTTTCAAATCAGGACCAAACAGTGTTTTGCCCTTGAAAGGGATATTAAGCAATTTTGTCTTGGAAGACACATCCGCTGACCAAGACTTTAGCCAGAGCGCTCTGCGCGCCACGATAGCAAACCCTGAATTTTTCGCCGCTAATCTCGCTAATTGCAAAGCGGCATCTAGAATAAAAGAGTTAGCCAATTTAAGTGCATGAACTCTGTCCATAATCTCCTCATACGAAGATTCCTTATCGAGCGACTTTTCTAGTTCTTCGAACCAGAAACATGCTGCCGTAGTGACAGGAACAATGCATGAAATTGGTTGAAGAAGGTAACCTTGCTGAACAAACATTCTTTTAAGCAAACCCTCTAATTTTTTATCCATAGGATCTTTAAAAG
The DNA here is from genome assembly GCF_027579735.1 of Bombina bombina. Classification (NCBI taxonomy): domain Eukaryota; kingdom Metazoa; phylum Chordata; class Amphibia; order Anura; family Bombinatoridae; genus Bombina; species Bombina bombina. The sequence goes on along the minus strand of NC_069503.1, from coordinate 190,859,871 downwards.
CACAACTATCTTCTATGGGAATAGTAGTGCGTTTGTTTAGAGTAGAGACCGCCCCCTCGACCTTAGGGACTGTCTGCCATAAGTCCTTTCTGGGGTCGACTATAGGAAATAATTTCTTAAATATAGGGGGAGGCACAAAAGGTATGCCGGGCCTTTCCCATTCCTTGTTTACTATGTCCGCCACCCGCTTGGGTATAGGAAAAACATCGGGGGGCACCGGAACCTCTAGGAACTTGTCCATCTTACATAATTTCTCTGGAATGACCAAATTGTCACAATCATCCAGAGTAGATAATACCTCCTTAAGCAGCGCGCGGAGATGTTCTAATTTAAATTTAAATGTTACAACATCAGGTTCAGCTTGTTGAGAAATTTTCCCTGAATCTGAAATTTCTCCCTCAGACAAAACCTCCCTCCTGGCCCCTTCAGATTGGTGTGAGGGTATGTCAGAAGCGTTATCATCAGCGTCCTCTTGCTCTTCAGTGTTTAAAACAGAGCAATCGCGCTTTCTTTGATAAGTAGGCATTTTAGATAAAATATTTGCAATAGAATTATCCATAACAGCCGTTAATTGTTGCATAGTAATAAGTATTGGCGCACTAGATGTACTAGGGGCCTCTTGTGTGGGCAAAACTGGTGTAGACACAGAAGGGGGTGATGCAGTACCATGCTTACTCCCCTCATCTGAAGAATCATCTTGGGCACTATTATTATCTGTGGCATCATTGTCCCTACTTTGTTTGGACACCATGTCACAATTATCACATATATTTAAATGGGGAGACACATTGGCTTTCATACATATAGAACATCGTTTATCTGATGGTTCAGACATGTTAAACAGGCTTAAACTTGTCAACAGAGCACAAAAAACGTTTTAAAATAAAACCGTTACTGTCACTTTAAATTTTAAACAGAACACACTTTATTACTGAATATGCGAAAAAGTATGAAGCAATTGTTCAAAATTCACCAAAATTTCACCACAGTGTCTTAAAGCCTTAAAAGTATTGCACACCAAATTTGAAAGCTTTAACCCTTAAAATAACGGAACCGGAGCCGTTTTTACATTTAACCCCTATACAGTCCCAGGAATCTGCTTTGCTGAGACCCAACTAAGCCCAGAGGGGAATACGATACCAAATGACGCCTTCTATAAGCTTTTTCAGTGGATCTTAGCTCCTCACACATGCATCTGCATGCCTTGCCTTCCAAAAACAACTGCGCATTAGTGGCGCGAAAATGAGGCTCTGCCTATGACTAGAGAAGGCCCCCATCTGAAAAAGGTGTCCATACAGTGCCTGCCGTTTTTTTAACAACAATCCCCAAGATTATAATAACTATAAAGCGCTATAATCTGTCAAATATGCTTAGCAAGTAATCGTTTTAGCCCAGAAAAATGTCTATCAGTTTTTTAAGCCCTTATAAAGCCTTTATTCTTATACCTAATCTAAGAAAATGGCTTACCGGTCCCCATAGGGAAAATGACAGCCTTCCAGCATTACCAAGTCGTGTTAGAAATGTGGCCATCATACCTCAGGCAGAAAAGTCTGCCAACTGCTTCCCCCAACTGAAGTTACTTCATCTCAACAGTCCTGTGTGGAAACAGCAATCGATTTTAGTAACGTTTGCTAAAATCATCTTCCTCTCACAAACAGATATCTTCTTCTCTTTTCTGTTTCAGAGTAAATAGTACATACCAGCACTATTTTAAAATAACAAACACTTGATTGAAGAATAAAAACTACATTTAAACACCAAAAAACTCTTAGCCATCTCCGTGGAGATGTTGCCTGTGCAACGGCAAAGAGAATGACTGGGGTAGGCGGAGCCTAGGAGGGATCATATGACCAGCTTTGCTGGGCTCTTTGCCATTTCCTGTTGGGGAAGAGAATATCCCACAAGTAAGGATGACGCCGTGGACCGGACACACCTATGTTGGAGAAAACCACCTTATCCTGATGAAAAAATCAGAAAAAGGAGACTCACAAGAAAGAACAGATAATTAAAAATTGTTCTAGCTGAAGAGATGTCTAAAAAGAACAATACTTTCCATGAAAGTAAATAATGTCTAGAGAAAACATATGCTCAAATAGAAGAGCCTGTAAAGCCTTTAAAACCAAATTAAAACTCCAAGGAGGAGAAATTGGCTTAATGACAGGTTTGATAAGAACCAAAGCCTGAACAAAATAATGAATAACAGGAAGGAACACTGCCTTACCCTGATGAAAAATCAGAAAAGGAGATCCACAAGAAAGAGCAGAAAACTCAGAAACTCTTCTAGCAGAAGAGATAACCAAAAGGAACAATACTTTCCAAGAAAGTAATTTTAATGTCCAGAGAACGCAAAGGTTCAAACGGAGGAGCCTGTAAAGCCCTCAGTACCAAATTGAGACTCCAAGGAGGAGATATTGACTTAATGACAGGCTTGATACAAACCAAAGCCTGTACAAAACAAGGGATATCAGAATGAATAGCAATCTTTCTGTGAAAAAGAACAGAAAGAGCAGAGATTTGTCCTTTCAAATAACTTGCAGACAAAACCAACCTGAAAAATTGTAAAATTCTAGGAATTCTAAAAGAATGCCAAAAGAATTTATGAGAAGAACACCAAGAAATGAAAGTCTTCCAAACTCGATAATAAATCTTTCTAGAGACAGATTTACAAACCTGTAACATAGTATTTGATTCTTAGTCATAGAGGTTTCTCTGACTCAGTGATTAACGTTCAATCTCCATATCTTCAAATTAAATGATTTGAGATCCTGATGGAAAAATGGGCCTTGAGATAAAAGGTCTGGTCTTAACGGAAATGTCCAAGGTTGGCAACTGGCCATCCGAATGAGATCCGCATACCAAAACCTGTGAGGCCATGCTGGAACCACCAGCAGTACAAACGAACGCTCTATTAGAATTTTTGAAGAACTAGAGGCGGAAGATATAGACAGAATGATAATTCCAAGGAAGTGTCAATGCATACGCTACTTCCGCCTGAGGATCCCCGGACCTGAAATAAGCCCCTGGGAAGTTCCTTGTTAAGACGAGAGGCCAACAGATCTATTTCTGGAAGCCCTCACATCTGAAAAATTGAAAAACATATCTGGGTAAAGACCATTCTCCCGGATGTAAAGCTTGATTAACAGAGATAATCCGCTTCCCAAACGTCTATACCTGGGAAAAGGACCCCAGAATTTAGATAGGAGCTGGATTTAGCCCAAGCAAATATCTGAGATACTTTGTCACAGTCTAAAGACTGATAGTCACACCCTGATGATTGACATACACCACAGATGTGATAATGTCTGAAAAAAACAATAAACGTCTCTTCTTCAAAAGAAACCAACTGAAGAACTCTGGGAATGCACGGAGTTCCAAAATATCAAATGGTAATCTCGCCTCCTGAGACTTCCAAACCCCTTGTGCTTACAGAGAACCTCAGACAGCCTCCCAACCTAAAAGACTCGCATCTATAGAGATCATGGTCCAGGTTGAAAGAATCGAAGAGACCTGTAGAACTAAATGATGGTGATCTTAACCACCGAATCAAAGATAGATAAACATAGAATTCGAAGATTTAAAAAGTGAAATCCTAGAATCCCTGCACCATTATGCAGCATAAAAAACTGGAAAGGTTTTCTATGAAAATGAGCAAAGGAAAATGAATCCAATGCTGCAGCCATAAGACCTAAATTTCCATGCATATATAGCAACTGAAGGAAATAATAGAGACTGAAGGTACCGACAGACGGAACCCAATAAGAAAAAAATCACTTATTTGTTAGAGACAAAGACAGTGACACAATCTATCTGGAAACCTAAAAAAGGTGACCCTTGTGTGAGGAATCAAGAGCTTTTGATAAAAAGATCCTCTAACCATGTCTTGAAAAAACAAAATTGAATCATATGAGATTCCATAGTCTCAGAAAATAAAAATAATCTGAATGAAAACAGAAATGAAGATATGCATCTATTGTATCTAATGAAAACAAATAATGCTATCACTGACCAAAAGTCAGAATAGACCATATAAATACCAATCTAAAAGATGGTACATTTATATAATAAAAAGATTTTCTATCTTTGGAACAATGAATAGTTTGAATAAAACCCCAAAACCCAGATCCTAAAAATGGAACTGGAATAAATACCCCAGAAGATTCCAGATCTGAGCAGCGCTTGATCCTCAACAGGTGATCAACCGCACTTCAACATTACCCAAAATATATGGGACTGAAACACATTAAGGAAAGTGTTAGCCTTACTGGAATAGCTTTAATATAATAGAGAGAAAAAGACTTCTCACAGACGGTTTTACTTCAAATTTTATTTTGTACCCAAAATCTAAGAATTTTGGACCGAATAGAACCAAAAAAACTTCTAAATAAAAACATGTTACTTGGGTAAGAATTTAGAATTTTGTTCTTTAGTAAGAACAACCAAACTAAAATAAGCTTAAAGTTTTAGTCTAAGAACTTAATCTTGAAGCCCAGAGTAACAGTTAAGAATTGAATCCAATATGAATCAAATAATTGATTATCTTGGAAAAAAAGAAATAAGGATTTTTTAGAAATCACAAAATTTCTTCTAGCTAAAAACAGCTAAAGACATAGATTAAACCTCATTTGTGAAAATATTCAATAAAAATGAAGAAACAAATAAAATTATTAGCATGTTAATCCAGTTAAGGGACCAGAACACACCGGACTTGCATAAACAAAAATGCAAGACAACAAGACAAATGCAACAGCACCCAGTCTGAACCTCAAATGAGCAGTAGACTTTGTCCCTTAACAATGCTAAATAATACATAATCTGATACTTGATCTTTAAAGTAAAATGAAAAAATGGAGCAAAAGCAAGATCATGCAAATAAATTACAGGTCCAAGAAAAGTACCTGAAAATAATTTTTTTTCCTTAAATAGGATACAACCATTTAAAAAGAAAATAAATACTATTTTGCTATAGAAACAATAGCGTAATTTAGCAGGAGTAGAGATAGCCCCATTAAATTGGAGAACCCTCAAAATTGAATTTAACTGCCGGCAAAGAAACAGAATTTATGCTTACCTGATAAATTACTTTCTCCAACGGTGAAACGTCATCCTTACTTGTAGGGGAATATCTCTTCCCCAACAGGAAATGGCAAAGAGTCCCAGCAAAGCTGGCCATATAGTCCCTCCTAGACTCCGCCCACCCGTCATTCGACCGACGGACAGGAGGAAAATATAGGAGAAACCATATGGTACCGTGGTGACTGTAGTTAGAGAAAATAATTAATCAGACCTGATTAAAAAACCAGGGCGGGCCGTGGACCGGACACACCGTTGGAGAAAGTAATTTAACAGGTAAGCATAAATTCTGTTTTCTCCAACATTGGTGTGTCCGGTCCACGGCGTCATCCTTACTTGTGGGAACCAATACCAAAGCTTTAGGACACGGATGAAGGGAGGGAGCAAATCAGGTTACCTAAACGGAAGGCACCACGGCTTGCAAAACCTTTCTCCCAAAAATAGCCTCCGAAGAAGCAAAAGTATCAAATTTGTAAAATTTGGCAAAAGTGTGCAGTGAAGACCAAGTCGCTGCCTTACATATTTGGTCAACAGAAGCCTCGTTCTTGAAGGCCCATGTGGAAGCCACAGCCCTAGTGGAGTGAGCTGTGATTCTTTCAGGAGGCTGCCGTCCGGCAGTCTCATAAGCCAATCGGATGATGCTTTTAAGCCAAAAGGAAAGAGGTAGAAGTCGCTTTTTGACCTCTCCTTTTACCAGAATAGACAACAAACAAAGTAGATGTTTGTCTGAAATCTTTTGTAGCCTCTAAATAGAATTTTAGAGCACGGACTACGTCCAAATTGTGAAACAAACGTTCCTTCTTTGAAACTGGATTCGGACATAAAGAAGGTACAACTATCTCCTGGTTAATATTCTTGTTAGAAACAACCTTTGGAAGAAAACCAGGCTTAGTACGCAAAACCACCTTATCTGCATGGAACACCAGATAGGGCGGAGAACACTGCAGAGCAGATAACTCTGAAACTCTTCTAGCAGAAGAAATAGCAACCAAAAACAAAACTTTCCAAGATAGTAACTTAAAATCTATGGAATGTAAAGGTTCAAACGGAACCCCTTGAAGAACTGAAAGAACTAGATTTAGACTCCAGGGAGGAGTCAAAGGTCTGTAAACAGGCTTGATCCTAACCAGAGCCTGAACAAATGCTTGAACATCTGGCACAGCTGCCAGTCTTTTGTGTAGTAAGACAGATAAAGCAGAGATCTGTCCCTTTAGAGAACTTGCAGATAATCCTTTCTCCAAACCTTCTTGTAGAAAGGAGAGAATCTTAGGAATTTTTATCTTATTCCATGGGAATCCTTTGGATTCACACCAACAGATATATCTTTTCCATATTTTATGGTAAATCTTTCTAGTTACCGGTTTTCTGGCCTGAACCAGAGTATCTATCACAGAATCTGAAAACCCACGCTTTGATAGAATCAAGCGTTCAATCTCCAAGCCGTCAGCTGGAGGGAGACCAGATTTGGATGTTCGAATGGACCCTGAACAAGAAGGTCCTGTCTCAAAGGTAGCTTCCATGGTGGAACCGATGACATATTCACCAGGTCTGCATACCAAGTCCTGCGTGGCCACGCAGGAGCTATCAAGATCACCGAGGCCCTCTCCTGTTTGATCCTGGCTACCAGCCTGGGAATGAGAGGAAACGGTGGAAATACATAAGCTAGGTTGAAGGTCCAAGGTGCTACTAGTGCATCTACTAGAGTAGCCTTGGGATCCCTGGATCTGGACCCGTAGCAAGGAACCTTGAAGTTCTGACGAGACGCCATCAGATCCATGTCTGGAATGCCCCATAATTGAGTTAGTTGGGCAAAGATCTCCGGGTGGAGTTCCCACTCCCCCGGATGGAATGACTGACGACTCAGATAATCCGCTTCCCAGTTTTCCACACCTGGGATGTGGATCGCAGATAGGTGGCAGGAGTGATCCTCCGCCCATTGAATTATTTTGGTCACTTCTTTCATCGCCAGGGAACTCCTTGTTCCCCCCTGATTGATATACGCAACGGTCGTCATGTTGTCTGATTGGAATCTTATGAATCTGGCCTTTGCTAGCTGAGGCCAAGCCCTGAGAGCATTGAAGATCGCTCTTAGTTCCAGAATGTTTATCGGGAGAAGAGACTCTTCCCGAGACCATAGTCCTTGAGCTTTCAGGGATTCCCAGACCGCGCCCCAGCCCACTAGACTGGCGTCGGTCGTGACAATGACCCACTCTGGTCTGCGGAAGCTCATTCCCTGGGATAGATGGTCCAGGGTCAGCCACCAACGGAGTGAATCTCTGGTCTTCTGATCTACTTGAATCATTGGAGACAAGTCTGTATAGTCCCCATTCCACTGTTTGAGCATGCACAGTTGTAATGGTCTTAGATGAATTCGTGCAAAAGGAACTATGTCCATTGCTGCAACCATCAACCCTACTACTTCCATGCACTGCGCTATGGAAGGATGTGGAACAGAATGAAGAACTTGACAAGAGCTTAGAAGCTTTGACTTTCTGACCTCTGTCAGAAAAATCCTCATTTCTAAGGAATCTATTATTGTTCCCAAGAAGGGAACTCTTGTTGACGGAGACAGAGAACCTTTTTTCTATGTTCACCTTCCATCCGTGTGATCTGAGAAAGGCCAGAACGATGTCTGTATGAGCCTTTGCTTTTGACAGGGACGACGCTTGTATTAGAATGTCGTCCAAGTAAGGTACTACTGCAATGCCCCTCGGTCTTAGAACCGCTAGAAGGGACCCTAGTACCTTTGTGAAAATCCTTGGAGCAGTGGCTAACCCGAATGGGAGGGCCACAAACTGGTAATGTTTGTCCAGAAAGGCGAACCTTAGAAACTGATGATGTTCTTTGTGGATAGGAATATGTAGGTACGCATCCTTTAGATCCACGGTAGTCATAAATTGACCTTACTGGATAGTGGGTAGAATCGTTTGAATGGTTTCCATCTTGAACGATGGTACCCTGAGAAATTTGTTTAGGATCTTCAAATCCAAAATTGGTCTGAAAGTTCCCTCTTTTTTGGGAACTACGAACAGATTTGAATAAAATCCCATTCCTTGTTCCTTTATTGGAACTGGGTGTATCACTCCCATCTTTAACAGGTCTTCTACACAATGTAAGAACGCCTGTCTCTTTATTTGGTTTAAGGATAAGTGAGACATGTGGAACCTTCCCCTTGGGGGTAGTTCCCTGAATTCCAGAAGATAACCCTGAGAAACTATTTCTAGTGCCCAGGGATCCTGAACATCTCTTGCCCAAGCCTGAGCAAAGAGAGAGAGAGTCTGCCCCCCACTAGATCCGGTCACGGATCGGGGGCTACGCCTTCATGCTGTTTTGTTAGCAGCAGCAGGCTTCTTGGCCTGCTTACCCTTGTTCTAGCCTTGCATCGGTTTCCAGGCTGATTTGGGTTGTGAGGTATTACCCTCTTGCTTAGAGGATGCAGAATTAGAGGCCGGTCCGTTCCTGAAATTGCGAAAGGAACGAAAATTAGACTTATTCTTGGCCTCAAAAGGCCTATCTTGTGGAAGGGCGTGGCCCTTTCCCCCAGTGATGTCTGAGATAATCTCTTTCAATTCTGGTCCAAATAGAGTTTTACCTTTGAAAGGGATGTTAAGCAATTTTGTCTTGGATGACACATCCGCTGACCAAGACTTTAGCCAAAGCGCTCTGCGCGCCACAATTGCAAACCCTGAATTTTTCGCCGCTAATCTAGCTAATTGCAAAGCGGCATCTAAAATAAAAGAGTTAGCCAATTTAAGTGCGTGAACTCTGTCCATAACCTCCTCATATGGAGTCTCTCTACTGAGCGACTTTTCTAGTTCCTCGAACCAGAACCACGCTACTGTAGTGACAGGAACAATGCACAAAATGGGTTGTAGAAGGTAACCTTGCTGTACAAAAATCTTTTTAAGCAAACCCTCCAATTTTTTATCCATAGGATCTTTGAAAGCACAACTATCCTCGATAGGAATAGTAGTGCGCTTGTTTAGAGTAGAAACTGCCCCCTCGACCTTAGGGACTGTCTGCCATAAGTCCTTTCTGGGGTCGACCATAGGAAATAATTTCTTAAATATAGGGGGGGGGGGAACAAAAGGTATGCCGGGCTTTTCCCACTCCTTATTCACTACTCCTTATGGTAAATTCTTCTGGTAACAGGCTTCCTAGCCTGTATTAAGGTATCAATAACCGACTCCGAGAAGCCACGCTTTGATAGAATCAAGCGTTCAATCTCCATGCAGTCAGCCTCAGAGAAATTAGATTTGGATGGTTGAAAGGACCCTGAATTAGAAGGTCCTGTCTCAGAGGCAGAGACCACGGTGGGCAGGACGACATGTCCACTAGGTCTGCATACCAGGTCCTGCGTGGCCACGCAGGCGCTATCAGAATCACCGAAGCTCTCTCCTGTTTGATCTTGGCAATCAAACGAGGGAGCATCGGAAATGGTGGAAACACATAAGCCATGTTGAAGACCCAAGGGGCTGTCAGAGCATCTATCAGCACCGCTCCTGGGTCCCTGGACCTGGATTCGTAACGAGGAAGCTTGGCGTTCTGGCGAGACGCCATGAGATCCAGATCTGGTTTGCCCCAACGATGAATCAGTTGAGCAAAGACCTCCGGATGAAGTTCCCACTCCCCCGGATGAAAAGTCTGGCGACTTAGAAAATCCGCCTCCCAGTTCTCCACGCCTGGGATGTGGATCGCTGACAGGTGGCAAGAGTGAGACTCTGCCCAGCGAATTATCTTTGAGACTTCCAACATCGCTAGGGAACTTCTGGTTCCCCCTTGATGGTTGATGTAAGCCACAGTCGTGATGTTGTCCGACTGAAATCTGATGAACCTCAGAGTTGCTAACTGAGGCCAAGCTAGGAGAGCATTGAATATTGCTCTTAATTACAGAATATTTATTGGGAGGAGTTTCTCCTCCTGAGTCCATAGTCCCTGAGCCTTCAGGGAGTTCCAGACTGCGCCCCAGCCTAGAAGGCTGGCGTCTGTTGTTACAATCGTCCAATCTGGCCTGCGAAAGGTCATCCCCTTGGACAGATGTGGCCGAGAAAGCCACCATAGAAGAGAATCTCTGGTCTCTTGATCCAGATTTAGCACGGGGGACAAATCTGAGTAATCCCCATTCCACTGACTTAGCATGCACAATTGCAGCGGTCTGAGATGCAGGCGCGCAAATGGTACTATGTCCATTGCCGCTACCATTAAGCCGATTACTTCCATGCACTGAGCTACTGACGGGTGTGGAATGGAATGAAGGACACAGCAAGCATTTAGAAGTTTTGATAACCTGGCCTCCGTCAGGTAAATTTTCATCTCTACAGAATCTATAAGAGTCCCTAGAAAGGGAACCCTTGTAAGTGGTAATAGAGAACTCTTTTCCTCGTTCACCTTCCACCCATGCGACCTCAGAAATGCCAGAACTATCTCTGTATGAGACTTGGTAGTTTGAAAACTTGACGCTTGTATCAGAATGTCGTCTAGGTACGGAGTCACCGCTATGCCTCGCGGTCTTAGTACCGCCAGAAGTGAGCCCAGAACTTTTGTAAAGATTCTTGGAGCCGTAGCTAATCCGAAGGGAAGAGCTACAAACTGGTAATGCCTGTCTAGGAAAGCAAATCTTAGGTACCGATAATGATCCTTGTGAATCGGTATGTGAAGGTAGGCATCCTTTAAGTCCACTGTGGTCATGTACTGATCCTCTTGGATCATGGGAAGGATGGTTCGAATAGTTTCCATTTTGAATGATGGAACTCTTAGGAATTTGTTTAGGATTTTTAAGTCCAAGATTGGTCTGAAGGTTCCCTCTTTCTTGGGATCCACAAATAGATTTGAATAGAATCCTTGCCCGTGTTCCGTCCGCGGAACTGGGTGGATCACCCGCATTAGTAAGAGGTCTTGTACACAGCGTAGAAACGCCTCTTTCTTTATTTGGTTTGCTGATAACCTTGAAAGATGAAATCTCCCTCGTGGAGGAGAAGTTTTGAAGTCCAGGAGATATCCCTGAGATATGATCTCCAACGCCCAGGGATCCTGGACATCTCTTGCCCAAGCCTGGGCGAAGAGAGAAAGTCTGCCCCCCACTAGATCCGTTTCAGGATAGGGGGCCCTCTCTTCATGCTGTCTTAGGGGCAGCAGCAGGTTTCTTGGCCTGCTTGCCCTTGTTCCAGGACTGGTTAACTTTCCAGCCCTGTCTGTAACGAGCAACAGCTCCTTCCTGTTTTGGAGCGGAGGAAGTTGATGCTGCTCCTGCCTTGAAGTTACGAAAGGCACGAAAATTAGACTGTTTGGCCTTTGATTTGGCCCTGTCCTGAGGTAGAGCATGGCCCTTACCTCCCGTAATGTCAGCTATAATTTCTTTCAAGCCGGGCCCGAATAAGGTCTGCCCTTTGAAAGGAATATTAAGCAATTTAGATTTAGAAGTCACGTCAGCTGACCAGGATTTAAGCCATAGCGCTCTGCGCGCTTGGATGGCGAATCCGGAGTTCTTAGCCGTAAGTTTGGTTAAATGTACGACGGCATCAGAAACAAATGCGTTAGCTAGCTTAAGTGCTTTAAGCTTGTTCATAATTTCATCCAATGGAGCTGTGCGAATGGCCTCTTCCAGAGACTCAAACCAGAATGCCGCCGCAGCAGTGACAGGCGCAATGCATGCAAGGGGCTGTAAGATAAAACCTTGTTGAACAAACATTTTCTTAAGGTAACCCTCTAATTTCTTATCCATTGGATCTGAAAAGGCACAACTATCCTCCACCGGGATAGTGGTACGCTTAGCTAAAGTAGAAACTGCTCCCTCCACCTTAGGGACCGTCTGCCATAAGTCTCGTGTGGTGGCGTCTATAGGAAACATTTTCCTAAATATGGGAGGAGGGGAAAAAGGCACACCAGGTCTATCCCACTCCTTGCTAATAATCTCTGTAAGCCTTTTAGGTATAGGAAACACGTCAGTACACACCAGTACCGCATAGTATCTATCCAACCTACATCATTTTTCTGGAATTGCAACCGTGTTACAATCATTCAGAGCCGCTAATACCTCCCCTAGCAATATGCGGAGGTTCTCAAGCTTAAATTTAAAATTAGAAATCTCTGAATCCAGTCTCCCTGGATCAGATCCGTCACCCACAGAATGAAGCTCTCCGTCTTCATGTTCTGCAAACTGTGACGCAGTATCTGACATGGCTTTCACCTCATCCGCGCGCTCTGTCCTTAACCCAGAGCTATCGCGCTTGCCTCTTAATTCTGGCAATTTAGATAATACTTCTGTCATAACAGTAGCCATGTCTTGCAAAGTGATTTGTAAGGGCCTCCCTGATGTACTTGGCGCCACAAAATCACGCACCTCCTGAGCGGGAGGCGAAGGTACTGACACGTGAGAGAGAGAGTTAGTCGGCATAACTTCCCCCTCGTTGTCTGGTGATAATTTCATTACATGTAAAGATTGACTTTAATTTAAAGTAACATCAATGCAATTAGTACACAAATTTCTATTGGGCTCCACATTGGCCTTTAAACATAGTGAACAAAGAGATTCATCTGAGTCAGACATGTTTAAACAGACTAGCAATGAGACTAGCAAAGGATTGCACCCACCAGCAAATGGATGATTAACCCCTTAATACCCAAAAACGGATTAACAATTTAATAATTAACGTTTTTAACACAGTCAAAACACACTGTCACAGGTCTGCTGTGACTGATTACCTCCCTCAAAATGAATTTTGAAGACCCCTGAGCTCTCTAGAGACGATCTGTATCATGGAGGATGAAGTAGACAGATTGTGACTGAATTTTTACTGCGCAAAAAAGCGCTAAAATAGGCCCCTCCCACTCATATTACAACAGTGGGGAAGCTCAGATAACTGTTTCTATGCAGAAAACAAAAATGGCCATGTGGTAAAAATCATGCCCCAATAAGTTTTATCACCAAGTACCTCACAAAAAACGATTAACATGCCAGTAAACGTTTTAAACATACATTTGAAAAGTTATGAAGTGTTATTAATAAGCCTGCTACCAGTCGCTTTTACTGCAGTTAAGGCTCATACATTATTTCAGTATTAACAGTATTTTCAGAGTCAATTCCATTCCTTAGAAAAATACATTCAGTGTACACACACTCATCAGCCTAATACCAGTCGCTATCACTGCATTTAAGGCTGAACTTACGTTACATTGGTATCAGCAGTATTTTCTCAGTCAATTCCATTCCTCAGAAAAATAATTTACTGCACATACCTCGTTTGCAGGGGGGCCCTGCATGCTATTCCCCTTTTCTGAAGTTACCTCACTCCTCAGATGAGAACAGCCAGTGGATCTTAGTTACGTCTGCTAAGATCATAGAAAACGCAGGCAGATTCTTCTTCTAATGCTGCCTGAGAACAAACAGCACACTCCGGTGCCATTTAAAATAACAAACTTTTGATTGAAGAAATAAACTAAGTTAAAAAACACCACAGACCTCTCACAGCGACCTATCTTTAGTTAGGCTGCAAGAGAATGACTGAATATGACATGTGAGGGGAGGAGCTATATAGCAGCTCTGCTTGGGTGATCCTCTTGCAGCTTCCTGTTAGGAAGAGATATATTCCATAAGTAATGGATGACCCGTGGACTGACTACACTTAACAAGAGAAAAGAAGTTTGAAAAAGACCTAAACATTTTTTAATAGAAGGCGCAAAGTCAGACAAAGCCTTAACCTAGAATCAGAAAAATATTCTTATAAATTTTCTAAGTATATCTTGTACATAAGATGTAAAAAGAAAAGCAATACATAAAGCATAAATACAAATAGATTCTGCATGTAAAAGTTTATCATGATAACTTATTACAAACCATAGCTAAAGATAAAGATTCATAACATTTAAAATAAATGAACTTAGCTTTGGTAGGACTTCTTAGTCAACAGGAATCTCTCAGTATGTTCTGATCCAGGAATAATTTATGGAAAATCTTGCAATATGTAATAGAAAAAAACAACATATAAAGCAAAAATATCAAATTCCTTAAATGACAGTTTCAGGAATGGGGAAAAATGCAAAACAAACAAGCCTCTAGCAACCAGAAGCAACAAAAAAGTGAGACTTAAATAATGTGAAAAAAAGTGGCGCCAAGTATGGCGCCCACATTTTTTGGCGCCAAGTATAACGCCCACATTTTTTGGCGCCAAGTATGACGCCCACACTTTTTGGCGCCAAAAAACGTCTGTAACACACATGCGTCAAAAATGACGCAACCACGTGTAAACTTCCGGCGTCAACTATGGCGCCGGAAATGACAAAATTTTGCGCCAAAAAAGTTTGCGCCAAGAATGACGCAATAAATTGAAGCATTTTCTGCCCCCGCGAGCCTAACAGCCCGCAAGGAAAAAAGTAAATTAGAAAATTTCTTTAAGGTAAGAAAAAATATTTTATTCATATGCATTTTCCCAAATAATGAAACCGACAGTCTGAAAGAAGGAATACTGATTATCCTGAATCATGGCAAATATAAGTTTAAAGACATATATTTAGAACTTTACGTATAAAGTGCCCAACCATAGCTTAGAGTGTCACAAAAAATAAGACTTACTTACCCCAGGACACTCATCTACATATAGCAGATAGCCAAACCAGTACTGAAA